>NC_037668.1:181695700-181714009 GCF_003255815.1 Theropithecus gelada
GCCCGGCTAGTTTTTTGTATTTTTTAGTAGAGACGGGGTTTCACCGTGTTAGCCAGGATGGTCTCGATCTCCTGACCTCGTGATCCGCCCGTCTCGGCCTCCCAAAGTGCTGGGATTACAGGCTTGAGCCACCGGGCCCGGCCTCATTGCTCTCTTTAGAAATTCCAGAACCATCTTTTTTTTGAGATGGAGTCTCACTCTGTCACCCAGGCTGGAGTGTAGTGGCCTGATCTTGGCTCACTGCAGCCTCTGCCTTCAGGGTTCAAGTGATTCTCCCATTTCAGCTTCCCAGGTAGCTAAGATTACAGGTGTTTGCCACCACGCTGGGCTGATTTTTCTATTTTTTGGTAGAGATGTAGAGACAGGGTTTCACCATCTTGGCCAGGGTGGTCTTGAACTCCTGACCTCAAGTGATCTGCCCACCTCGGCCTCCCAAAGTGTTGGGATTACAGGTGTAAGCCGCTGCGTCCGGCCACAGCGCCATCATTTTTAAATCAGTAAGACCAATATTCCCAAGGGCACCTCTAAAGAGGATCTGGGTTCCCTGAAACCTCCTGGGTAATGCGACAGGACTAGATGATTAGGAATGTTTGGGGCCCTTCTGGAGATTTCTGGAAGACCTGTGCTATGTTTCTTTCACTCAGCTCATAAAGTAGCCTTAGATCTAGCCACCTTGTTAGCCAGGAAAGCGGAAAGCAAGTGAAAAGATTTCGTAAGAGGCCCCAGAAATAACTTCCATAATTAACATCACTGGAGGAATATCTCATCTGCTCACAATTTCTTTTTATCTCACCTATTTCTGTTGGAGAGTGTAATAAGGACTCGGAATATGGCTCCTTCTCAAGAAATTCTTAAAGAAAAATAGCACTCCTCCCCTTCCCCAACAACTGTATAGATGCCTGCTAATATTTTCCTTAGAAGAATATCACTTTAACACATATACATGCTGGAAGTATGTCGAATTGTATCTTTTATTGAGAAATTTATCATGTAATTCCGGCAGGTAGATGACTTAGATAATATTCTAAAATGTGTAGTTTTCAGGGTTTAAGTGACTGAAAAGCTGAAGTCTAATGAAGATTTGTTAGTGGACGAAAGGAGCTAGGGAAGTGCATGCAGAATTGCTAAACGGAAAGTGTCAAAACAAGCATTCATGAAGGCTGATTGAGAATCTGCAGAGTAAAACAAGTAGAAACAGGTCTTTGTGGGTTCATGTGATTCCACAGCTACAGAGGAATCGGGTAGGCTTAGAAGATTAAAATGATGTAGTTTAAAGCAGAAATTTAAAACGTAGATTCCTGCGAAATAACCCTTTGATAATTTTTCAAAACAGGAAAAATCTTGCACATTTTTATTCCCATGCCATGTGAGAAATCAAATCCCAATTCTTTTACCTTCTACTCTCTAATAAATTTTTGTTTGCTTTTACTTATTTTTGGTAAAATGAACAAGTCCTAAAATTAGATGAACTCCATTCTAATTCAAATTCTGTTCTCAAACAAAATAAACTTTTCGTTCTTTGTCCTCTAATAACCTGACCAGTATTCTATTTTTACCTCTCAGCCCTGAAATGACTTTGACTCTTAATTTGAATTTTCCTCATCTTGAAAATGTTCTGAGTGAGCTTTGGAGAGGTCTGCATTTGGTTCACTAGGCACAGTACAATTCTTACAAACTGTTGAGCTTCAGTTCAAGCTTCTATTATTCATACATCAAATTGCTTCTAGGGGTATGACACTTTGGACGTGATTAGAAGGCCAAGTGAAAGATATTTAGCGGTCTCACATGACAAGACCACTTGGACAAAAGGACTTTGTACATGTGATTCACACAATGGGAAATCATGAACTTTTTCTCACCCTGTAAGTGGCATTGTGCCAGAGTAAACTCAGGAGCTACCCTTTGGCATGATTCTGGAAATCTTTTTGGCTCTGATATTTGGAGTTTTAGTGCTAAAATAAAAATTAGCATTGGGAAGCACTTAATTATTTGTCATGGATTAAAACTATATAATCTCCTACATTTTATCCAAGAATACTACCGTCTTATAGGGTAGAAGTCTCATTCGCTACTAACATTTTATTTGTTTACACAATATTTTGTCACATAAGGGAATGTATATGAAAGCTAAGTGTATAATAGAGCAATAAAAATGGAAAAAACAAGATAATAGACTTAAATTCATTGTTCATTGAAGTCAAAGTTGTTCTTTGAGAGAACATTCATTTAAGTGAATGTTGTCCTTCCAGAAAACAAGCTTTTTCATTTAAAAAAGTGTTTTTGGGCTGGGCATGGAGGCTCATGCCTGTAATCAGAGCAATTTGGGAGGCCGAGGCAGGAGGATTGCTTGAGCCCAGGACTTTGAGACCAGCTTGGGCAACATGGCGAAACTCCATCTCTACAAAAAATACAAAAATTAGCTGGGTATAGTAGCATGTGCCTGTAGTCCCAGCTACTCGGGAGGGTGAAGTGGGAGGATTGCTTTAGCCCCGAAGGGTGAGGCTGCAGTGAACTGTGGTCATGCCACTGCACTCCAGCCTGGGTAACAGAGCAAGACCCTGTCTCAAAAAATGAAAAAGAAAAAGGAAAAAAACAGTATTTCCAAAGCTCCCACTTTATGCTGTGCACTGTGTTGGCTGTTATGGAGAACGTAGGGGACTATAGAATATAGGATCAACATAGATCCTGTTTTCAAGGAGATTACAGTCTTGTAGAGAAGCAGGGTAGTAAAATTAAGAAAGAAGTGGGTTCCCACACTTACATTTAGTATGAGTCAGACATTTTATCTCTTTATCTCTTATCTTCACAACAATACTGCAAATAAGATATTATCCTTGTCAATTTATAGTATGGGAACAGTGATTGAGGAAGGTGAGTAACTTCTCTGAATTTACTCTGCTAGTAAGTTGTCAAAGCAGGATTCACATTCAGATGTTTCTCCCTTTAGAGAACGAAATGTTTCCCACTATGCCCACCAACTTCCTATTTCTAGCACACTAACCACTTTGTTTCTTAGAACGAGTCACTCAATCATTCTGTAACTTAGTTTCTTGGTCTATAAAATGAAGAGGCTTCTTACCTGGGGCAGACATTCATTCTGTTGTCTTTCAGCTAACCAAGACCAGACAGGATGTCTAGCTAGGGTCACAGCTACACACTTGGGACCAGGGCTGTTCGAGTGCCCTACATTCGGTGGGGGGCACACCATTCAGAGTGCCTGAGCCTTGAAGAAAAGTAGCATTTGGGTGGACACAGAGGAAGTGGAGGGTCTTCTAGATTGAGGGAGAAGCCAGAACAAAAGCTGGCCTCCAGAGCCGGGAGTGAGGCTGGACTGTTTGCCAGAGAGTGAGAGTTGGTAGTGGTGGAGTGAAAGGGGCCTGATGTGCAACATTGGGAGGAAAGTTGTTGGGTCTCAAGATGAAGGAGAACCTTGAATACCACGTGTTTGCACTCAACTGAAAGGTTCATAGAGCCATTTTAAGACTTGCCAAATCACTGTGCCACTATTTACTGCTTCAATTTTGAACTTGATACATCAGCTGGTTGAGATGCTCAGACTTTGTATGATATTAGCAAATATAACTGGTGGATTCCGCAATATTAATGATGTGGTAGTGCCTGACAAGTGATAGCAACCCACAAATTCCTGGTCATAACGAATACTTAATGAAGCATAAATGAATGCTTTTTGAGAGACTTGGGGATTGGCTCAGTTTTCCAGGTGGGTTCGTAAATTTGCCCTGAACTATCCAGTGTCACCTGGTTCTCTCAGACAAACTCTCTTAGACCAATAGGTGTGATAGAGGGGACTGTTGGAGGGTGCCATGTGTTATAAATATCCTTATCAGTTGGCTAAGTGCTGTTGTCTTTGGATGATCCATAAGGAAGCATAGCCAGGAGTAATTTGATATTTTAAAGGACACCAAAAATTAGAATCATGTTGTTGGAACTGTCTGAAAGAAGATTTAATACTTGTTTTATTAAAATTCTGGTAAGAGATACAGGTGAACTACCTTACTTGGCAAAACAGATATATTCCTATGGCTTTATGGATTGAACCATATTTTAATATAAATATTTAAAGGGAAACTGTGATATCTGCAGCATACAAAAATCTTTGAAATAAACAACAATTTCCTTACTTTGTTTTATAATTTTGAATATTGGAATATAGAGCTTTATTAAAGGGGCAAACAAATTTAGAATTTACTATTAAATAATTGCATCTGGTGTTCAGCTACCATTTTGCTATATCTAGCTTTCAGTGACTTCCTTGGGCTCTTGGGAAAGAAATACACACACATACACACACACACACACACACACAGAGAGAGAGAGAGAGAGAGAGAGACACTTTTTCCAAACCTTCAAAGAAACTGTAAATATTTTGTTATATAATAATAGGAAAAGCAATGAAAACTAATAAAATGGATTTTTCATTTAGCAGTTCAAAAGTATCTACTGAATAACTACTGAATGCCTGAGTTATTCTAGACATTGGAGATGCAGCTGTGAAGAAAACATACTAAATCTCTGCCCTCATGGAGCTTACCTTCCAGTGGGACAAAGATAGTAAATAAAAAGAATGTTTCAAAACATAAAGTCAGTTATCTCAGCACGTTATATTTTTTGCCCACTGTTTTAAAAGCCTCCTCTGTCTTATATCAAGTTTTCGTGTTTGTATATAACTATATATTAAATATTTATTCTATTTCCTGATTCTACTTGTCTATCTCTGTCTACATTCTTGATTACTATGGCTTTAGAATAAAATTTAATATCTGATATAGCAAGGCTTCCAAATTATTCTTCTACAAAAATGGCTTAACTATCTTTATTCTGTATTCTCAATATAAGTTTTAGAATCAGTTAAGTCCCAGGCCGGGCGCGGTGGCTCAAGCCTGTAATCCCAGCACTTTGGGAGGCCGAGACGGGCGGATCACGAGGTCAGGAGATCGAGACCATCCTGGCGAACACAGTGAAACCCCGTCTCTACTAAAAAATACAAAAAAAACTAGCCGGGCGAGGTGGCGGGCGCCTGTAGTCCCAGCTACTCCGGAGGCTGAGGCAGGAGAATGGCGTAAACCCGGGAGGCGGAGCTTGCAGTGAGCTGAGATCCGGCCACTGCACTCCAGCCTGGGCGACAGAGCGAGACTCCGTCTCAAAAAAAAAAAAAAAAAAAAAAAAAAAAAAAAAAAAAAAGAATCAGTTAAGTCCCACGAAAACTCTGTTAGGTTTTTATTGAATTGCAATTATAGGCCAATTTGGGAAGAAACAACACTTCATTGATAATGAATCTTCTCATAGACAATCATGGTAAATTTCTCTGTGCTTAGGTCTTCTTTAATGTTTCTCATTACATTTTAATAAATTTCTTCATAAGTCTTGCACATACTTTATTGGATTTATTCTTTATAATTTTTATTGCTATTGTTGACATTATTTATTTTAAAACTACATTTTCTAAATATTTATTACTGCTATATATGAATGCTATCTTTGTATGTTAATTTTATACCCATCAACTAACTTTGCTGAATTCAAATATTAATTCTAATTTTTTTAGGAGATTCTTTTGGATTTTCTGTGAATAATCACATCATTTTAGAGCAGTGGTTCATAATTGGGAATGATTTTGTCTGCAAGGGGACAGCGGGCTATGTCTAGAGACATTTTTGATTGTTGCAACTGGGATTGTTGAAATTTTGCAGCCATTTACTCAACAGTTATTTAATGCAGTACTACTAGGTATCAGGTCCTGTATTAGGGGCTAGATATTTAATGGTAAGTCAAACAGATACATTCTTACCCACTGCAGAATTTAGTGTCTAGTTTATACCCTGCAAACAGAAAACATAACTTCTTTCAAAGTACTCATGGGATATTTACAGAAAGTAATTGTATAATAAGTAAAAAAAAAAAAAAAAAAAAAAGAACCTGACAAAGTTCCAAATGCAGAAGTTATATAAGGTATATACTTTTACCACTATATTATAAACATGGAAACTAGTAACAAGTGTTTAAACAAACTAGGCCAGTCAGGATGACTCAGGGCTGTAATCCCAGCATTTTGGGAGGCTGAGGTGGGCAGATCACTTGAGCCCAGGACTTTGAGACCAACTTGGGCAATATGCAAAACCCCGTCTCTACTAAAAGTACAAAAAAATTAACCAAGTGTGATGATGTGCACCTATAGTCCCAGCTATTCAGGAGGCTGAGATGGGAGGATGGCTTGAGACCGGGAAGTAGAGGTTGCAGTGAGCCACGATTGTGCCATTGCACTCCAGCCTGAGTGACATAGTGAGACCCTGTCTCTACAAACAAAAAACAAAACAAAACAAATAAACAAACTAATAACTCCTTGCTAAATGGAGATCACATGTCCTTAAATGCTTTATGTATTAAAAATAACAATAAGTAAACCTGGGATTTAACTCAGGAAGTTAGAAAAAGAACAACAAAGGAACCACAAGGATGACAGAAGGAATTAATCAACATAAAGCCAGAAATTAATTAATTGTATAGCAGAAAAAGAATGGAACTGACAAGTTTTAAAAAGCTCTTTTTTTTTTGTAAAACAATAGACAAAGGAAGGGAAAAGAGTAACTTTACAGTGGAGAAGCTGACAAACACTACTTGAGTCAGGTGATCAAGGTCAATGTCAACAATGAGCCAAATTGACAGTATGTACCCTTGCTACAATGTGATGACAACACACTTTGTCTCTGTGATCATCATTCCCCCAATCCATATTTCAGCCTAATCATAAGAAAAACATCAGACAAATCCCAGTTGAGAGACATTTTAAATAATGCCTGACCAGTATTCCTCAAACTATCAAGCTCATCAAAAATGAGGAAAGTTGCCGGGCGCGGTGGCTCAAGCCTGTAATCCCAGCACTTTGGGAGGCCGAGACGGGCGGATCACGAGGTCAGGAGATCGAGACCATCCTGGCTAACACGGTGAAACCCCGTCTCTACTAAAAAATACAAAAAACTAGCCGGGCGAGGTGGCGGGCGCCTGTAGTCCCAGCTACTCGGGAGGCTGAGGCAGGAGAAGGGCGTGAACCCGGGAGGCGGAGCTTGCAGTGAGCTGAGATCCGGCCACTGCACCCCAGCCTGGGCGACAGAGCGAGACTCCGTCTTAAAAAAAAAAAAAAAATGAGGAAAGTCTGAGAAAGTGTTACAGCTAAAAAAAACCCAAGGACACATGACAATTAAACACAGGTAGTTTCCCAGATGGACTCCTGGAACAGACAAAGGACATCGGGTAAAAACTAAAGAAACCTAAATAAAATATGGACTTTAGTTAGTGATATTGGATCAATATTGTTTCATGCGTTGTGACAAATGCACCATTCTAATGTAAAATGTTGACAGTAGGGGAAACTGGGTATGGGGGATATGGAAATTCTGTACCATCTTTGTAATTTTTCTCTTAATCTAAAACTATTGCTTTTAATTTCCTAGTGTGGCAGTAACAAGTTAGCACACATTTAGTGATTTAAAACACAAATTTATTTTCCTACAGTTCTACAGGTCAGAAGTCCAAAATGAGTCTTGGGGACTAAAATAAAGGTGATGGAAGGGCTGGTTCCTTTGGGAGGCTCCATGGAGATTCCATTCTTTATCCTTTCTAGCTTCTAGAGGGTGACAGCATTCGTTGACTTGTAGCTACATCACTCCAATTTTTCCGTCTACTGTCATATTGCTTTCTCCTCTGTCTGAACTTCCTGTGTTCACCGTGTAAGGATCCTGTGATTACATGGGGCCCATCTGGATAGTCTGGATAATCTCCCCATCACATGATTCTTAATCTAATCATATCTTCAAAGTATCTTTGCCTTATAAGACAACATTCACATGTTCTGGATTTTAAGACGTGAACATTTTTTGGAGAGCCAATACTCAGCCAACTACATTATTCTAAAATTAAAAGAAAATGTTTTAAGAAAAAATAGAAAAATCTTTAGAAAATCTGGTTATGACAAAAAGAGAACACACAATTAAATACCAAAGACCAAGGGGATAGGACAGCAGCCACAGAGATTTTAAGACTATCAGAGAAAAATACATACGAATATGAAATAATACTTTTCATTATCTAGATGAAATACATTACTTCCCAGGGCAACAGGATGTTATGGGAAAAAATTTAGAAAAAGACCCAGGCACAAATGGAAAATGTTGTCAAAGATGGTGCTTGGATAAGATGTTTTTATAATGATTAGTTTCTATTTACTGAGTGCTACGAAGTAACAGACAGAGCTAGATTTCGAACCAGCATTTGCCTAGTTTCAAAGCCAATGTTCTTGATGTTGTCATCATTTTGCCTCCTGTGCATGTAGAAATCAGTCCTTTCATACCTTCAAGAAGCAGATTTTTCCTACTCTATGTACTATTCCATGGCAGAGCAGGAAAGCTACCCAACTCACTTTTAATTCCCCAATGCTATGTAGCAAAGGCTGTAGAAACAGCCTCCACTCACAAGTTACATCATCTTAATGGAGTTAAGAACCCCTACGGAGCTTGGTTCCTTATCTACAAAATGTACATAATGGTACATCTAATTGTAAAATTATTGTAAGAATTACATGAGAAAATTTGTGTAAGAATTTAAGTGCAGCAGAACATGGTATGAGATTGTAAAATTATCCCAACTGCCATTATTATTGTTAATAATAATAAAACTTAATAAAGAGAGAATAAAAAGAAAAAATGAATATATTTAAAAATTATAAAAAATGTATTAGCCAATTGAATTAAAAATATTTGAAAAGAATAATCTACCACAACCAAGTAGAAAATATCACTTTGGTTATATCAATAGATCGAATAAGAAAAACCATATGATCATTAAATTTTGAAAGGCATTGATAAAAATATTACAATCATTCTTAAAGGGAAAAGTCTCTCTCTCTCTCTCTGCTTGTCTCTCTCACTGTGTCTGTCTTCTGTCTGATTCTCTTTCTCTACCTTTCTCTCTCTCTGTCTCTGTCTGTTTCTCACTGTCTCTCTCTGTCCATCTCAAAAAAAAAAAAAAAAAAGATAGAAACTACCCATGAATAGAAGAATAGTTCCTTAATACATTAAAGAATATTTTACACTGATAGCCCATACTATTATTTATTGGGAAAATGCCACTAGAGACATTTCTATTAATATTAGGAACAAAACAGGATTTCTGCTATCCTTCCTATTGTTTAATATTATTTTTATAAGTTTTGATCACAGAGAAAAATAGAATATGTGATCACTGGAAAAGAAGGAACAAAGTTATTATTCGCAGACAGCATGATAATATACATACCCAGAAAAACTCTAGACAATCAACTGGAAAATAATTAAAATAGAGTCCAGCAAGATGAAGGAACCTAAGTACAAATGGGCTTCAAACATACTGGCAATGATCAGAAAACCTAATGAGGAAAAAATCTCTTTCACAACAGAAATAGAAATATAAAACACCTAGAAATACAAGCTTAATAAGAAATGTGTCAGACCTTGTGAAAAATACTGCAAGACTATATCAAGAAACATAAAATAAGGCTTAAAAAAGACATACAATGTGTCTGTGTAGACTATTATAAAGATTTCAATTTTACTCACATTAATTTTTAGGTTTAATGCAATCTGGTAAATCCCAATGAGATTTCTTTTTCTTGGGAGTTTTGCTGGAAGAATGAACACATTAGAACAGCAAAAGAAAATTTGGAAATGCAAGCTAAAAAGAGGAGTGAACTTGTTTCACCATACAGAAGACACATTGCAAAGCTACAGTAAAGGGTAGCATTGCTACAGTATGGATGGGTAAAAGAGAATAGCCCTGAATGAGGAAATACTTTATTATATATAATGGCTTGAATACTAAAAAGGCAACATCACAAAACAAAGGAAGGGACAGATTACTCAATAAATGGAATATGGAAAATACCAGGCTAGATTCTTACCTTATCCCATAAGTCACACACAATCATCAATTCCAGCAATGTCTAAATAACACAACGTATGTAGAAAATGAAGCAACACAAATATACAGAGAAAATAAGGATGATTCTTAGGAGAAGGATCCTTTGGGCAAGGAAAATATCAATAGATTTGATGACAGGAAGTTTCAAAATCTGTATATCAACACTATCATTTTTTAAACTAAAAAGGAAGTATCACTAACATATAAAAATGACAAGTTTGAAAAACTGTTTCCCACTGATTATAGGCAAGGAGTTAATACCATTTGTTTTCAGAGTTCTTTTTTTTTTTTTTTTTTTTATTAAACCTGTAAGAAAACTACTAACACTTCCATTGAAAAAAATGGGTTAAAAGGCATGGGCGATTATAGAGGAATTACAGATGGTGAATAAAGATGGGGGAAAGTGCAATTTTCTCCCAAATCTCACAAGTCTAAACATCACATTTGACATATTGAATTGTCAACTCAGGGCTACAGAGGATCAGGGGGACGCTGTCATGTAACCTGGGGATGGCGGAAGGTGGCGGGCGGGGCGTGCAGTGCTGCTGTCTTGCTGGGGAGTATTTGGCATCAGGCTTCAGGAGCCTCTTCTAGAATTCCGTCATTAGGAATGAGAAAAAGATGAAAACAACCCTTTTTGCACAAGAATATTCTTTACATTGTATTATATTAAAAGCTGGAAAGAAATGAAATGACAGCTTGTATTGGAGCAATTAGGCCATAGTATGTTGATGGTTCTGAAGAATTCTTATTTTGATGAACATTATATAATAGTATGATAAATGTTTACAATAAATTTTTAGGAAAAGTGTAGAACTCAAAACTGCATCCTAGAGAGATTATCTCTGATATTTAGGATAGAATATTTTAGCTGGAGTCTTTATATGCATTTTCAATACTTTCATGTTTTCTATAATAACATTTAGTATTTCCATGATCTAAAAAATAGTATAGTGGGTCTATATATATTTAAGATGCAATATTTGTCGTTGATCAGTGTGCTCTTCAAGAAATTAGTCAAACTTTGAAAATGAGAAGTGGATTTAATTGGTATTTCAGGAATGTTTTGGTTTTATTTTGAAATGTGCACCCCTCTTTCTTTCTTGAAACTTGTTCTACATTCTCCAAGAAACATGGTTCTATATGCTGCCCATTGTACTTATTACCCCCATGTTTCTTTTCTTTAAGGCAAGGAGTATATTTAAGTCTGGCTTTTATTTTTACAAGTTTATTAAAAGATTTTTAAGATTTCATTGTGCTAAAAATGAAAAGATGTTAGCAGCAGAACCATATTTTGTTGCCTAGGTAGCAGAAATGCTAACAACTCTATCAAATATAAGATTTCTAAATAAACCCAGATCTAAATTAAAGTGGTATATCCAAATGGTTAAAAAGTGAAAAAAACAGGTAGAAAGCTGACGAGGAGAATCAGGAACTTGGAATGAAGAGGAAGTGCTGAATAGATATTCACATGAGCAGTTCACAGTACCCAGCACACACACATAATCCTCACTGCAGCATCTTGAAAACATGTTTTGTAAATTTTTATATTTTTGTAAATTTTTACAATAATATAAAAATTTGAAATATGCAGGAAAATATGGAGATTAAAAATAATCACCAATGGCCGGGCGCAGTGGTTCAGGCCTGTAATCCCAGCACTTTGGGAGGCCGAGATGGGCAGATCACGAGGTCAGGAGATCGAGACCATCCTGGCTAACAAGGTGAAACCCCGTCTCCACTAAAAATACACACAAAAAATATTAGCCAGGCGTGGTGGTGGGCGCCTGTAGTCCCAGCTACTTGGGAAGCTGAGACAGCAGAATGGCTGAACCCAGGAGGAAGAGCCTGCAGTGAGCCGAGATAGCACCACTGCACTCCAGCCTGGGCGACAGAGCGAGACTGTCTCAAAAACAAATAATAATAATAATCACCAATAATACTACTGTTTATTTCAGTGGAGTCACTTCTGATTTCTATTCTTTCTCTCATTCTCTACCCTTCATCCCCCATCTCTCTCTCTCTCTCCACACACCCCCCTACTATACACATATACTATTTTTAAAGATATTTACTGATAACCCTAAATAAAATGTTGTATCTTAACTGCTTTTCAGAATGAATGATCTCTGAGCATGAGGGAACTTGGATGTTTGCACCCCAGTGTAAATGATTCTCCAATCTCTCATCTGGGGGTCCCCCAGGGCAGTAGCCAGCTCTCCTCATGGACAGCTGCCTGTACACTCAATCTGAGAGTTAATGAGCCTTACACATGCAGATGAAGCTTTTATTGCTTCTTTCTTAAATATGAAGTAAAAACTTTTTTTCTACTACATAATTTGACTTTATTTCAAAAATTAGAGTATTATCTCAGTATTTCTCCTAGTGTTCCTTTTTTACATTTCTTCTAAAAATGAAAGCAGGATACATGTGCAGAATGTACAGGTTTGTCACATAGGTATACGTTCGCCATGGTGGCTTGCTGCACCTATTGACCCGTCCTCTAAGTTCCCTCCACGCAAATATTTGTTAAAACATTTTTTAACAAATATTTATTAAATACCTACGAGGTGCTGAAGAGAGTTCTTGGCATTCAAGTGAACAAAATAGACCAAAATCCCTGCCGAAGTGAAGGAAGAGGGAAAAAACATAAGTAAATTATTCAGAAATTAAGAGTTTGATATGTGCCATGGACAGATATTAGGTAGGGAAGGAAGAGACACTGAATGCTGGGGCAGGTGTGCAAATTTAGCAGGGTGGTCAGGAAAGGCCTTACTCAGATGGTGACACCTGTGCAAAGACACTAGACCATCACAACACTCCTACTAAAGGAGCCTACTGGGCACCAGGAAGGGTTAGTGAAGGGTTATGCACATCTAAGCGTACCTTAGTGAAGTATAGGTTGTGAGATCACAGTCTGCAGCAGTGGGGCAGGACTGGAGGGGTGGGGGAAAGGTCACATACAAATGGATGAGATCCAGCTTAGCAGCAAATTTTTCAACAGTAACAGTGAATGCTAAAAGAAAATGGATCTATGTCTTTAAATTATGAGGTTGAAAATGCCTTCAATCTAAAATATAATCCTCAGCCAAGTGATTAACTCAATAATAAAATCTACTCAGATATACCAGTACGTTAAAAACCTATCTTTCATACATCCTTCATAGGAAGTTACTTGAGGATGTGCTCCTCAACAAATTGAGGGTATAAATTAAGAAAGCATACTGATGGGAAAATAAGTTAGGTGGATTCAACAGAGAAAATATAAATAATAAGTGTACAGAGAGGAGGAGGGACAAGAGATGAATCACAGCCCAACTTCAGCAGAGATCCAATAACTAATGTCTAATGCAGATCAATCAAGAAATAATGGTATAACCTGAGAGGTGATGGTGACCATTTCCATCTCCAATGTTTATGATCTTGTCAATAGAACTGTAGAGCAATGTTTCACCATTCAACTGGCTGTCAATAGTGAAGGAATAAGTGAAGAAGGAGAACACAGAATAGAGATGAAGCAGAAATGCTAGAAATCATATCAGGGTTGCTGGTTTGAAGTTAAATAGAACTGAGAGGATTTCCCAAACTAAAAGGGACAGTGCTTGCAAATATCTCATAGAGTGTGGGACCTAGGAAAGGAAAGAATTCTTAAGGGCATTTTCCCTGCCAGCTTACCATGCTGACAGGGATGTAGAAAATATAAAATACACTCATATTATTTTTGCTTGTAGTTTAAATTTATATAATACTGTGAAAGTAAATTTATCAACATTTCATTCATGCATTTAAGGCGTTTTTTTTGTTTTGTTTTTTTAACATACCTACTATATATCAAGTCCCATTGAACTAATGGAACCATAAAGATTAAAAAAATATCTCCCACAGTATAGAAAACAGTAATCATCTTAGGGATTCATAGATAGAATCCAATAAGGGGGGATAGGCAGATAATGATTACATTCCATAAAGTGTAGCAGGTGCTGTGCCAGAAATACAGGGAGGGTCCAAAAAAGACAGTAGAAAGGAGTGGCTCATTCTGTTCATGGGAAGATACATTCAGGAACTGTGTGATAGACGGAGTGAGAATTGTGCTGCCTTGGAAAAGAGTTCATCCTCCTATCCTTGAAAATATAATTATTATCTAGTGAATTTAGCCTTAGGAAATCTCTCTTAATAAAGAAAACGAATTAAGCAAAAAATATATAAGTATTGAAAACTTTTTTGGTGAATCAGCTTTGAAAATGTCATATAGGGCCGGGCGCGGTGGCTCAAGCCTGTAATCCCAGCACTTTGGGAGGCCGAGGCGGGTGGATCACGAGGTCAGGAGATCGAGACCATCCTGGCTAACATGGTGAAACCCCGTCTCTACTAAAAATACAAAAAACTAGCCGGGCGTGGTGGCGGGCGCCTGTGGTCCCAGCTGCTCGGAGGCTGAGGCAGGAGAATGGCGTGAGCCTGGGAGGCGGAGCTTGCAGTGAGCCGAGATCGCGCCACTGCACTCCAGCCTGGGTGACACAGCGCGAGACTCTGTCTCAAAAAAAAAAAAAAAAAGAAAATGTCATATAGGCCTCATCTTCAAATTAACCTTCAATATTAAATGACTCTTAAACTAGTGCAATTTCTTTATCAGTCGACTGGAGAAAATAATGCTTACTTTAAGGATTATAAAGTATTAGAAATACTTTAAGGATTATAAAGAATTAGAAATACTGTACATACAGTTATTAGCATGTAACAGATGTGGTTGCTGGAATGATGATGATGATGATGATGCTGATGATGAAAATTTACATATAATTCTTTGCACTGGTGCAGAAGAATCAAGAACGAACCTAGCACTCCATACACTAACCTTTCAGTGAACACAAAGGGCTGGAGCTGGCATGTGCCTTAGAGACCAGTCCAACTTTCTCATTTTATAATGGAAAAAAACTGAGGCACAAAGAAGTTAAATGATTTGTCTATCATTCTTCAGAAAAGTCTGCATGAAGCCTCAGAACATTATCTTAGAGACCCTGAGAAGGGAACTGTGTGTCTTGAGGCAAGAGATGCTGGTGAATTTGAGAGCCTTTCACTTTTTCTGAATTATTTAAAGAATGTGTCAGCAGAGTCCTGCTTACAAACTGCAGACAAAATGCACTTAGGAGATTTTGTCTTCTAAAATCAGTTATTAGCCCAATCAGTCATAGTACCGATTGTTCTAGAAGCTAAAATAAGAACAACAAAAACTTACATCTTGGGGTATGACACTGCCCGAATCAAGGTGATGTTTTCCTGCTTTTTAGCATTAACAGTATTAGGCCATTTTCTTTTTTTTTTTTTTTTTTTTTTTTTTTTTTTGAGACGGAGTCTCGCTCTGCCGCCCAGGCTGGAGTGCAGTGGCCGGATCTCAGCTCACTGCAAGCTCCGCCTCCCGGGTTCACGCCATTCTCCTGCCTCAGCCTCCCGAGTAGCTGGGACTACAGGCGCCCGCCACCGCGCCCGGCTAGTTTTTTGTATTTTTTAGTAGAGACGGGGTTTCACCGTGTTAGCCAGGATGGTCTCGATCTCCTGACCTCGTGATCCGCCCGTCTCGGCCTCCCAAAGTGCTGGGATTACAGGCTTGAGCCACCGCGCCCGGCCGCCATTTTCTATTATAATTCTATAATCTGTTACATCCCACAATTGGTGAGAAGGTTCAAGGAGACATTAGTGTAGTAATTAGAACTTATAGAGGGAAAACACTCTATTTCCCGCTATCACTTTTTCCTTTGCCACTTCTGACAGATAGGAAAGAAATTACTTCGGTCAACACTAATCCAGAGCCATGAACAGGCTCTATGTAACTCATTGGCCTAACTATGATCTCTTCATTACAGTCCTGTAGTCAAAGGTAGGAAGCATTTACTAAGTGTGCATCTGTCACTCACAGGCTTTCTCTTGTCCCATGTCCTGTTAAAAACAAATTCTATCTCTCCTATCAATGCCTCTTTTCTCCAGTGTGCTAAAAATATATGAGCTTATATTCTTTGAACTTCAATTTTCTCAACTCTAAGTATGGAATATTAGTATCTTTATAAGTGGTTGGCTGAGATAATTTAATTAGCTACTCTAAATAGTAAAGGCTATTGACAAAATATATATATTAAATAATACCAATACTCACCTTCTTGTTCTTTCTTCCCTACTTCCCTCCTCTTTCCTTTATCCCTTTTACTTTTCCCTTCTCCTTTCTCTCTGTCTTTCCTCTCACTTCCAAACCACAGAAACACGGTGATACTACAATGATCATGTGTATTCTACAATGATCATGTGTCACGTAAGACACAGTCCCTACTCTTTTTGTGATATAACTTCTGTTTTGTTAACTAGAGGAGAAGCATCCAATTAGAGGTTTGGACCAAGATACTTCCATCTCTAAAATTTTACAGTTCTTTGTTATGGAACCAGACTATCTAGTTCATGGTAGAGGTATTCCTAGGGACAGTTTGGTTATAAAAAATTTTGCTTTGGGTTGTGGGCTTGACTGTTTCTGATCAAAATCACTAATTTCCTTTTCTTAAGAGAGAATTAGAAGGCTGCCTAGGTTGGGGAGAACATACATTTCCAATGTAATCTTCCACATTGTTCTGAAGGCAAGAAACTCAAGTTGATTTATGTTTCTTCATTTTCTGAAGAGAAGGATGGATATGTCATGTGCTCTTTTCACCTACAGCAAATTTTGGGTTGAAACGATTCTTCAAGAAGATACATGTCTTGAGAACCTACCAGGAAGTTTAATGTAAGTAGTGGTGTTTGTCTCCAGATTTTTTATTTCAAATTCCTATTGAACTATACAATATTGTGCTGTGGTATTTGGTGTTTCACTATTATTTTTTCCCCCTAGGATTTGGAGACCTGAAGATACAAAGTCAAATGAAGGAAAAAAAGGAGAAATTCTCAGAAATATTTTTACAGTAGATTATTTGGTGAATAGTATGCTTCTTTGCATTAGCCACTGACTTCATGGAAAGAATATAGACTTACATATATCACAGCAAAATAAGTATCATGAGTATAGGAAATAAAAGAGGGAAAGAAAGAGGGAGAGAAGGAGCAGAAAAGAGAGAAAGAGGGAACAGATGAATAAAAATGGATTATTTTCTGATCTCATGGGAGTAAAAATCCTGAACCATCAAAATCTAAGCTTTGCTTTGGCTACAGTAGATATTATTTACCTTCTCATCACACCGAGATGTCAGAATGAAAGCTTAGGGATGGGGTGGGGGTTAGGGCATTACTATTAAAATGATATATCCGATACAGAAGAAGAAAGAGCAATATGCAGAAAGTGCTGAATCACCAAGAGGTACAAGGAGGGGAGACGGCTGAGAAGGCTTTGTCCACCCAATGTTAAGTTTTTCTGGGTTGTTCTTCTGCTCCCCAACCTCCCCAGCTCCTAATGGAGCTACCAAAGTCCTTTCTGAAGGAAGATGATCCTGGTCACGTTTTTGCCCAAACACTCATAAAATCAAAATGGCCTGTCCAGATAAATGGATAAACAAAATGGGATTTATACATATAATGGAATATTTTTCAGTCTTAGAAAGGAAAGAAATTCTGACACATGCCTACAGCATGGAGGAACCTTGAGGACATTATACTGAGTGAAATAAGGCAGTCACAAAAGGACAAATAGGTATGATTCTCTGAGGCACCTAGAACAGTCACATTCCTGGAGACAGAAAGTAGGATGGTGATTTCCAGAGGGAGGGGTGAGGCGAAGGGGGTAGGAATTAGTGTTTAATAAGTACAGAGTTTCAGTTTGTGAGACGAAAAGGTCTGTGGATAGATAGTGGCAATGGTGGCACAACAATGTGAATTTACTTAACGACACTGACCTGTACACTTAAAAATGGTTAAGATGGTAAATTTTGGCTAGGCGCGGTGGCTCAAGCCTGTAATCCCAGCACTTTGGGAGGCTGAGACGGGCGGATCACAAGGTCGGGAGATCAAGACCATCCTGGCTAACACGGTGAAACCCCGTCTCTACTCAAAAATACAAAAAACTAGCCGGGCGAGGTGGCGGGCGCCTGTAGTCCCAGCTACTCAGGAGGCTGAGGCAGGAGAATGGCGTGAACCTGAAAGGCGGAGCTTGCAGTGAGCTGAGATCCGGCCACTGCACGCCAGTTTGGGCGAAAAAAAAAAACCCCCCCCCAAAAAAAAAAAAAAAAAAAAAAAAAAAGATGGTAAATTTTATGTTATGTGTATTTCACCACAATAATAATAATAACAAATTACCTATTTAAGTCAGAAATAGCTGCAATGAAGAAAATTTCTTTTTTTTTTTTTTTTTTTTTTTTTTTTTTTTTTTTTTTTTTT
>NC_037668.1:181714094-181788732 GCF_003255815.1 Theropithecus gelada
TTTTTTTTTTTTTTTTTTGAGACGGAGTTTTGCTCTGTAGCCCGGGCTGGAGTGCAGTGGCCGGATCTCAGCTCACTGCAAGCTCCGCCTCCCGGGTTCCCGCCATTCTCCTGCCTCAGCCTCCGGAGTAGCTGGGACTACAGGCGCCCGCCACCGCGCCCGGCTAGTTTTTTGTATTTTTAGTAGAGACGGGGTTTCACCGTGTTAGCCAGGATGGTCTCGATCTCCTGACCTCGTGATCCACCCGTCTCGGCCTCCCAAAGTGCTGGGATTACAGGCTTGAGCCACCGCACCCGGCGAAAATTTCTTTATAAAAATAAGTTGTCTCTAGATGAACCAACACAAGGAAAGGGAGAGGAATATTTATTGCAAAAGGTTCCTGCTGTCTTGTATATATGTTAATGTTCAGCAAAAAGACAGAAAAAATATATATATGATGTCTCACATGTATATGTAATGTAGGGCAAATATCATCAGGAAACTGAGGCTCAAAGGGATTGGGTGTTATTATTCCCATTTTATGTATTAGGAAGCTGAGACTCCCAGAGGCTAAGAGTGCAGTGTAAAGTGACACAATGGAAAAGCGGCCCAGGACAGATAAAACCTCATTCTTATGATCCCAGAGACAATGCTGTATTACAGAACAATTGATTCAATTCATTTAGACAATCAGAAGACAGCTTGCCTATTCTTACAATGCGGGGAAGGCGGGGCGGGGGTTTTAGGTCACACAAGGAATTTGATGCCAAGTCTGTGTCAAAGCCCATACTCTCTTCCTCTGCACTTGCTTTAAGGGCTAGTTTTCACTCAGTTGGAAGTACTAAAGACCATAGCTCCATATGTAGGAATATTTGAGGAAACACAAACATTGTTCAGTTGTGGGAAGAGAAAGCGGGAAGAAATGATTTCTAATAAGATGAGAGAGATAGATAATCTACAATGAAATAAGACAGTTCCACTTAACTCCTGAAGATCATTTTGGTTTTTTACCCACGTTGACTTCTGAATTTGAAAGCTCAATAGTATGTGATATGCCTACTTTATTCCCATACTTCCAAAGCTGGCCGAAGATCAAACGAGGCCTAAGCCAGCCTTTTCTAGATGTTCTGATGATAATGGAGGGATGTGACATTCATTTTAATAAAAGACAGCATAGCTCTAATTGAATTGAAAATGTAGGGATAAGAGCTTCACCTTCTCCTTAACAATATCAACCATCTTCTGATTGCCTAAATGAAATGAGTCAATTGTTCTGTGATAGGAAGAGTGTCGCCTCTGGGATCCTAGGAATGAGGTTTGATCTGCCATTAGCTGCTTTCTAACTGTGGCACTTTGAACTGCGCTCTTAGCTTCTATGAACCTCAGCTTCCTAGTACATGAAATGGGACTAATAAACCCCAATTTATAAGATTGTTGAAGGACTGCATTACATTTAATAAGATAGTATATGTAAAAGTGCTCGGCACATTTTAATTTAAAATGAAGTGGTTGATAATTCCGTGTGAAAAAACAATTTATTTTTCAAGTAATTGCTCTTCTGTGTGTCAGAACAAGGGTAGGCAAGTTCAGACCTATCTATCATAGATCTCTGATAAAGTTGCTGGTAAGGAAGGAAAATATTTAATAAAAAACTAAACCTTCGGATGCTTTGAAGCAAAAGGGTAACTGGAAGCATAAAGGAGACCTAATGAATATATTAACATGGTGCCCTACCATTGTCTCACACCTTAGGAAAATTCTTTTAAAAAGCTTTGCATCTGGCCGGGCGCGGTGGCTCAAGCCTGTAATCCCAGCACTTTGGGAGGCCGAGGCGGGCGGATCACGAGGTCAGGAGATCGAGACCATACTGGCTAACATGGTGAAACCCCGTCTTTACTAAAAATACGAAAAAAACTAGCCGGGCGTGGTGGCGGGCGCCTGTAGTCCCCGCTACTCGGAGGCTGAGGCAGGAGAATGGCCTGAACCTGGGAGGCGGAGCTTGCAGTGAGCCGAGATCGCGCCACTGCACTCCAGCCTGGGTGACACAGCGCGAGACTCCGTCTCAAAAAAAAAAAAAAAAAAAAAAAAAAAAGCTTTGCATCTAAAATCTTTAGAAAAATTTGTGGGTATTAGCTAATCATATTTATTTAAAAATGATTTACAACACAAATATCTTATTTCCTAGCATCCTGCTTGCATAGCAAGGCAAATAGTTCACTTGACTTGAGCCAACAAGTAACTGGGCATATTCAGAACACATTTGTTAAAAGTGAGATTCACGATGAAAATATAAAGCCACCACTTCTTCTAAAGCTACGATTATTAGCTTCAGTGGAGCTAGAACCTGCCTTTATAGTTCCTCATCAAATTATTTTTTTAAGTAAATGAGGGTGGCTTACAAACTAGTTTTGAATTCCTGGTCAGAACTGTCAGTCAATATTATACCTGGTGAGGGGGAGCTGGGAAATGGAAAAGTGGATGCTTTTTTTCTTCTTATGAAAATGTTGTATATCTGTATCCCTAATTTCTACCTGAGTTTTGAGATAGGAAGTCTAGGCTATTGCTAAACTACCCATCCTACTTCATGGAGTGGAAATCAGAGCTGGGTAGGAAAATCATACCTGTAGAGAAAACAAACACCTAGTTCCAAAATGCATAGGTGTTGGCATGCTTACAGTCATGGAACTCATTAGCTGTTTACTGGCTATATATTTTGTTTTTGGCCCACCTAAATGAAAACAGTAATGCTACAGAGTACTGTGTGAGGCAGAGCCAGCATTTGATAGTTTTAACAGAGAGGAAGCAGTGCTGTGCCTTTCTGGTCAATATAAAAGTTTAAACACACTGGACCTCTGGGTAAGAATTCCTAAAAGGCAAAATAGTGGAAGAATTTAATTTTTCTCTTTCGTTAACAAATGTTTAGCATTAGTACCAATTATAGGGGATGAAGACTGATGTGGCAAATGAACTTCTCTATGAATTATGGTAAAATTATGTACTTACTTATTAATAACAGCATTTAAGATCAACTGGAAATTTGGTAACATCAGTGGTTATTTTTAATAACAGTATCTTACTTTTAGTTTTGACATTTATATTTTCTGGGAGTCTTAGGGAGGAAAAAAACAAGCAAAAAAATAATACCGTGGGCATTTTCCTTTCTCTCTCTGTCTCTCTCTCTCTGTCTCTTAAAGACTAGTCAAGTACAGTAGTGGGAAGGGAGAAAGAGTAGAGCAAGGACTTTGATCTGTAACTGATTGTGAACAATCAACTGAGATAACTCACTACCATTGGATCAACCTGATACTAATTTTTATAGACCAACATGTTCCTGATAAAATTAGACTCTTCTCTTTCCTCTTACTCCCTGCTTGCTTCAAACCCAGAGGTTAATGGTGAAACACTGCAGGACATGAGTTGAACGTGACATCTTAATTTGATCATCTTAGTTATCTGGAATCTGCTGACTGACAAAATTCCAGTGATAATTTGGTATGTGTTTAAAAAGTCAATAACAAGGAAAAAAATTCTATTCTTCTTATCCTCCCCTCTTGCCTAACTGGCCACTCAACTAATGGTTTGCATGTCTATTCTATTCTAAGACCCAGAGCCACACCTTAAGCCCTCTCTGGCAGCTGTAGCTTCCTTCGTCAGTTTATTTTACATTTAAACGACAGATTTCTCTTCTACACCCCTGAAAGAATTTGTTTTTAACTAGATGCCAAATGATGAAACTTAATGTCACTAGCATTTTTTTTAACGTTAACTGCTCATTCCTTATTGTAGTTTGATATTGTTATTCATCTATTGTAAATAAATGCTAATTAACAAAATGTCAGTTGACTTTCAAAGCAGCTGCAGATGTCTTTTACTTTTCAAAAGACAGTTTCATCTTCATCAGCAACAGATGAAGAACTGCCATATCTGACAACACAGCAATCCTTTATGGCTCCAGTATATGCATTTTAAATTAGGCTCAATGCACTGCCTACTGAATTATATATTTTAATTGACTTAATAATGCCTAATGCAGTTGTAATAAATGGGCATCATTGGATGAATTCCAAATATAGTTAAAAGATACTTTTTAAAGGAATCACAAAAGAAAGTGAAAATAGCAATGATATATGAACAGATTTACATAGAATTGTCTCATATTTTCCTCATTTTGAGGAATTTTATAACAAACATGTAGGCTCAAAAGGAAATAACCAAGAAATTGTTGGGGTCAAATAAATGGTTGCAGAATAAATAAGGAAACCCTGCTTATGAACAACAGGAAGAACTTCACTACACCTGCAAAACTTGGAAGTTAGCAGAGGTTAACCTGAAGCTTGAAAACTCAGATTAAGGAAATATGCTTCCCGGACATTAGATTAGAAGTTCATAACTCAGGAAATACGTGACAGCTACACTCTTATTTGAAACTCTGGATATAATCAGAAGTATGAACTAGGGAGGCTCAGCCCTAAGGTGTCAAAGTCATTAAACGTTTAAGTAGTATTGGAAGATAATTCTCATGTATTAGAACCAAAAGCCAATTTTGGAAAGATGGAAGCAGAAAGAGAAAAATTATATATTTCTGTTATAGGAAACATTTTAATTTGGCCATGATAGAGTATCTTGAGGCAGAACAAGTCTGTTATTGAAAACACCTGGAAAAATCCATATAAAATACAAAATACATATGTCTTTTTTTTTTTCTTTCTTTTTTTTGAGACGGAGTCTCGCTCTGTCGCCCAGGTTGGAGCCGGATCTCTGCTCACTGCAAGCTCCGCCTCCCGGGTTTACGCCATTCGCCTGCCTCAGCCTGCCAAGTAGCTGGGACTACAGGCGCCCGCCGCCTCGCCCAGCTAGTTTTTTGTATTTTTTAGTAGAGACGGGGTTTCACCTTGTTAGCCAGGATGGTCTCGATCTCCTGACCTCGTGATCCGCCCGTCTCGGCCTCCCAAAGTGCTGGGATTACAGGTTTGAGCCACCGCACCTGGCTACATATGTCTTATCAAAGAGCAGCCAGGACATCCAGGTTGTGAGATGCCAATATCCAAGAGAAGAAAGAAACTAATTGAGAGGACCCCAATGTCCTCTGTGCCATATTCAGGGATTTTACTAATTTTTGGCATGAAAAAAGGTTGAGAATTGAGCAGAAGGTGGATATTAAGAGGCAGAGCCAGCAGAGCTTCCAGCAATCTCATAGAGAGAAAAATATTAGAGTTTAGGACTGCCAAGGGAGACAGGACCTGAGAAGCCAAGATCTCTGAGAGAGGAGAGGCATGACAATACTCTGGCTTTCACCTAGAGGTGTTAAATCTGTTGTTTCACCTAGAAGTGTTGAATTCGCTTTCACCTAGGTTGTTAAATTTGTAAGATGCATAGATAAGCGGTTAAAAGGTAAAGCAGAAAGCAGGTGAAAAACAAAAAAGAATTTGGGGCAGTCTCATGGGGATATCTCCTTAGGAGATAGAAAATGGAGCTCTGCAGGATCTGCCAAGGAGGCAGAGCTTTAGTCAAAACCCTAGGCTCTCAGTTGGTGTGCCAGGGATATACAAAGCCTTACTAAGGTGACAACAGACTTGCATCAGCTCACTCCTTGGTTTTATCAATGTGATCTCCTTTCCTATAGCTGTCTGTAGAGGATAGGATAAATTTCTCTGGAGAAAGACAACATAATTCTAAATGTCTACAGTTTCTCATTAAAATTCTGTACATTCAATAAACCATTATTATACATATCAAGAAATAGAATTTAAAAACAAGACAAGAGAAACAGATTCATAGTTAACTCAGATATGAGAATTATGAGATATGAACTTTTAGAAAACTGATTAATATGCTCAAGAAAAATAGATGTCACAGCAAAAATCAAAATAGACAAATAGAACTATATCAAACTGAAAAGCTTTTGCACAGCAGAGGAAACAAAGTGAAGTGAGAATCTACAGAATAGAAGAAAATATTTGCAAACTACACATTTGACAAGGGTGTCAGGCTTCTGAGCCCAAGCCGAGCCATCGCATCCCCTGTGACTTGCACGTATCACCCAGATGGCCTGAAGTAACTAAAGAATCACAAAAGAAGTGCAAATGCCCTGTCCTTGCTTAACTGATGACATTCTACCACAAAAGAAGTGAAAATGGCCGGTCCTTGCCTTAAGTGATGACATTACCTTGTGAAATTCCTTTTCCTGGCTCAAAAAGCTCCCCCACTGAGCATCTTGTGACCCCCCCACCCCACTCCTGCCCGCCAGAGAACAACCACCCTTTGACTGCAATTTTCCTTTATCTACCCAAATCCTATAAAATGGCCCCACCCTTATCTCCCTTCGCTGACTCTCTTTTTGGACTCAGCCTGCCGGCACTCAGGTGATTAAAAAGCTGTATGTTCACACAAAGCCTGTTCAGTGGTCTCTTCACATGGACGCGCAAGACAACATAATTCTAAATGTCTACAGTTTTGCATTAAAAATTCTGTACATTCAATAAACTATTACTATACATATTAAGAAACAGAATTTAAAAACAAGACAAGAGAAACAGATTCATAGTTAACTCAGATATTAGAATTATGAGATATGGACTTTTAGAAAACTGATTAATATGCTCAAGAAAAATAGATGCCACAACAAAAATAAAAATAGACAAATAGAACTATATCAAACTGAAAAGCTTTTGCACAGCAGAGGAAACAAAGTGAAGCAAGAACCTACAGAATAGAAAATATTTGCAAACCACACGTTTGACAAGGGGTTAATATCCAGAATATATGAAGAACTTAACGGCAACAAAAAACAAAAAAAACTCAACTTAAAAATGAACAAAATACCTGAATAGACATTTCTCAAAAGAAGACACAGTTGGCCAACATGTACATGAAGAAATGCTCAACACTAATCATCAGGAAAACACAAATCAAAACCACAATGAGATACCATTTCACTCCAGTTAGAATGGATTTCATTAAAAAGACATAAGAAAACAAGTGTCGGCAAGGATGTGAAAAGGGAACCCTTACACGTTATTAGTGGGATTGTAAATTAGTACAGCCACTAGGGAAATAGTATCAAGATTCCTTTAAAAGTTAAAAATAGAACTTCCATGTAATCTAGCAATCCCATTACTGAGTGTATATTCAAAGGAAATCAAATTTGTAGACAAAGAGGTATCTATGTTACCTGTTTATTGCAGCACTGTTTACAATCACTAAGATATGGAATCAACCCAAGTGTTCAATAATTGATAAATGGATAAAGAAAATGTAGTATACATACACAGTGGGACATTGTTCAGCTATAAAAAAAAAACCATAAAATTTTGCCACTTGTGACTATATTGATGGTATTGAAGGACCTCATGTTAAGTGAAATAAGCCAGGCACAGAAAGACAAATACTGTATGATTTCACTCATGTGTAGAATCTTAAAGAAAAGAAAAGAATTGATTTCATTGATGCAAAGAGTAGAATAGTGGTTACCAAAGACTAGGGAGGAAACAGGGGAGCAGACAATGGGGAGAGGTTGGTCAAGGGGTACAAAGTTACAATTAGATAGAAGAAATAAGTTCTGGTGTTCTATTGCATAGCAGGATGAAAATGGTTAACAGCAAGGCATTGTATATTACAAAATAGCTAGAAGAGAGCCTTTTGAATGTTCTCATCACAAAGAAATGATAAATGCATGAGGTGAAGGATACACTAAATACCCTGATTGGATCATTATACAACACACATGTCTCAAACCGTCAAACTGTACCTCATAAATACGTACAATCACATGTCAAATTTTTTAAAAAAGAAAACCAGACATCAAGAGGGAAAATTTTCACCAGAGAACCAAAGTTCGTAACAGCATCAAATGAGAGACAGAGAAAGAGGGTGGAATAGAAGGCCCCACAGATCTTCTTCCCACCCTTGCAAGGATGCCAAGTTAGAAACTACGTACACAGGAAAAACGCCTTCATAAGAACCAAAAAATCAGGTGAGCACTCAGAGTACCTGGTTTTAACTTCATATTGCTGAAAGAGGCACTGAAGAGACAGAAAAAAACAGTCCTGAATTGCTGACACCACCCCTCCCCAACCCCCAGCAGCAACAGAGTTGTGGAGAGAGCACGGGGGGCAGGGGGGCGCGGGGGAGAACACAGCAGCTGTGAGACATTGAACTCAGTACCGTCTTGTTACAGCAGAAAGGAAAACCAGACCAAACTCAGCTGACACCCATCCACAGAGGGCATATTTAAACCAGCCCTAGCCAGAGGGGAATCAGTCCCAGCTGTTAGAACTTGAGTGCCTGCAAACCTCACCGTAGAGGGCTACAGTGCTTCGTGTCTTCAAGTAAACTTGAAAGGCAGTCTAGGCCATAAGGACTGCAACTCTTAGGTGAGTGCTAGTGCTGAACTATGCCCAGAGACAGTGGACTGGGGGGCATGCAACATACTGAGACAACAGCTGGGACAGCCAAGGGAGTGCTGGCATCATCCCTCCCCTAAACACAGGCTGCACAACTTGTGACTCCAAAAGAGACCCCTTCCTTCCGCTTGAGGAGAGGAGAGGAAAGAGTGGGGAGGATTTTGTCTTCCGTCTTGGATACCCGCTCAGCCACAGCTGGCTGAATAGGGCATTGGACAGAGTCATGACTCTCCTCCTCGTTCCAGGCCCCAGATCCCAGATCACATTTGTAGACACACCCTGGGTCAGAAGGGAACCTACTGCCTTGAAGGAAAGGATCCAGTCCCGGAAGCATTAATCACCTGCTAACTGAAGAGCCCTTGTGCCCTGAATAACCAGCAGCGATACCCAGGTACTACACTGAGGGCCTTGGTGAGCCTCTGAAATTTTCTGGCTTCATGTACCAGCATGGCCATGGCGGGGCAGAGCATCAGGTGTGCTCTTGGGGTCCCCAGTTTTAGGACTTACCTCTCAGATAGCATTTCTGGACCTGCCATGGGCCAGAGGGTAGGCCACTGCCCTGATTGGTGAGTCCCAGGCCAGGCAGACTTAAAAGCCCTTGGGCCTTAAAGGAACACTGTCTGGTAGTCTGGCAATACTCCTGGTGGTCTAGGGTGGATGGATATGGGGTGAGGCTCCTCTGCTTTTGGAAAGGGGAGGGAAAAGTGGAAAGGACTGCATCTGGGGGTTTGAATGCCAGCTCAGCCACAATGCAATAGAACACAAAGGAAGACTTCTAAGGCTTTTGACTCTTATCCCTGATTCCTATACAGCACTTCTGGACCTATCCAGGGCCTGGAGGACCTCACCATCCTGAAGGGAAAAACACAGGCCTAGCCGGCTTTGCCACCTGCTGATTAGAGTCCCAGAGCCTTAAGCAAACATTAGCAGTAACCAGGGAGTGATTACAGCACAGTTTGGGCAAAACTTAGCGCTGTACTGGCTTCAGGTCAGACCCAGTACAGTCATAGTGGTGGTGGCCACAGGGGTGCTTGTGTCACTCCACTCCCAGCTTTAGGTGGCTCAGAGCAGAGAGAGAGAGAGAGAGAGAGAGAGACTGTTTTGGAGAAAGTAAGGGAAGAGAACAAGAGTCTCTGCCTGGGAATCCAGAGAATTCTCCTAGATCTTGTCTAAGGCCATCAAGGTGTACCTCTGTGAGTCTGCAAGAACCACAGCATTACTGGGCTTGGGGTGCCCACTAAAGTAGATACAGCTTAGTTAACAACATGCAAGTTCTTTCAAATATCTAGAAAGCCTTCCCAAGAAGGACAGCCACAAATAAGCCCAGACAGTGGAGACTACAATAAATAATTAACTCTTCAATGCCCAGACACTGAAGAACATCTATTAGCATCAACACCATCCAGGAAAACATGACCCCACCAAATGAAGTAAATAAGGCACCAAGGACCAATCCTGGAGAAACAGAGATATGTGACCTTTCAGATACAGAATTCAAAATAGCTACATTGAGGAAACTCAAAGAAATTCAAGATAACACAGAGAAGGGATTTAGAATTCTATCAGATAAATTTAACAAACAGATTGAAATAAAAAGAACCAAGCAGAAATTCTGGAGCTAAAAAATATAATTAGCACACTGAAGAATGCATCAGAGTCTTTTAATAGCAGAATTGATCAAGCAGAAGAAAGATTTAGTGAGCTTGGGCCAGGTGCTGTGGCTCACACCTGTAATCCCAGCACTTTGGGAGGCTGAGGAGAGTGAATCACCCAAGGTCAGGAGTTTGAGACTAGCCTGACCAACATGGTGAAAACCTCTCTCTACTAAAAATACAAAAATTAGCCAGGCGTGGTAGTGGGTGCCTGTAATCTCAGCTACTCAGGAGGCTGAGACAGGAGTATCACTTGAACCCAGGAGGCAGAGACTGCAGTTAGCTGAGATCGCACCATTGCACTCTAGCCTGGGCAATGAGGGTGAAACTCCATCTCAAAAAAAAAAAAAAAGAAAAAAGGAAAAAGATTTACTGAGCTTGGAGACAGGCTATTGTAAAATACACAATCAGAGGAGACAAAAGAAAAAATAATAAAAGGCTGGGTGCATTGGCTCATGCCTGTAATCCCAGCACTTTGGGAGGCCGAGGTGGGTGGATCACCTGAACTCAAGAGTTCGATACCAGCCTGGCCAACATGATGAAACCCCATCTCTACTAAAAATAAAAAAATTAGCTGGACATGGTGGCAAGTGCCTGTAATCTCAGCTACTCAGAAGGGAGACTAAGGCAGGAGAATCACTTGAACCTGCGAGGCAGAGGTTGCAGTGAGCTGAGATCATGTCACTGCACTCCAGCCTGGATGACAGAGCAAGACTCTGTCTCAAAAAAAAAGGAAAAGAAGAAAAAAGAAAAAAATAATAAAAAACAATGAAGCATGCCTATAGGATCTAGAAAATAACCTCAAAAGGGCAAACCCAAGAATTATTGGCCTTAAAGACGAGGTAGAGAAAGAGATAAGGGTAAAAAGTTTATTCAAGGAGATGATAACAAAGAACGTCCCAAACCTAGAGTAAGATATCAATATCCAAGTACAAGAAGATTATAGAACACCAAGCAGATTTAACCCAAAGACTTCCTGAAGGCATTTAATATTCAAACTCCCGAAGGTCAAAGATAAGAAAGGATCCCAAAAGCAGCAAGAAAAAACAAATTACATACAATGGAGCTCCAACATATCTGGCAGCAGACTTTTCAGTGGATACCTTACAGGCCATGAAATACTGGCATGACATTTTTAAAGTGCTGAAGGAAAAAAAGTCTACCCTAGAATAGTATATCTGATGAAAATATCCTTCAAATGTGAAGGAGAAATAAAGGCTTTCTTGGACAAAAACGTTGAGAGATGATTTTATCAATACTAGACCTGTTCTACAAGAAATGTTAATGAGAGTACTTCAATCAGAAAAGAAAGGACATTAAGAAGCAATAATCACCAGAAGAAACAAAACTCACTGGTAATAGTAAATACACAGAAAAACACAGAATATTATAACGCTGTAACTGTGATGTGTAAACTACTCTTATCCTAAGTAGAAAGATTAAACAATGAACTAATAAAATATGATAACTACAACAACTTTTGAAGATACACTCCATACAAAAAGATATAAATAGAAACAACAAAAAGTTAAAAGCAGTTGGATGAAATTAAGGCATAGAGTTTTTATTAGTTTTCTTTTTGCTTGTTTGTTTGTTTATGTAAATAGTGTTCAGTTGTTATCAGGTTAAAATAATGGCTTATAAGATAGTATTTGCAAATCTCATGATAACCTCAAACCAAAAAACATACAGTGGATACACAAAAAATAAAAAGTAAGAAATTAAAACATATGCCCAGAGAAAATTACCTTCACTAGAGGAAGACAGGAAGGAAAGATGAAAGAGAAGACCATAAAACCATCAGAAAACAAATAATAAAATGGTAGGAGTAAGTCCTTAATTATCAATAATAACATTGAATGTAAATGGACTAAACTCTCCAATCGAAAGACAGAGACTGGCTGAATGGATGAGAAAACAATATCCATTGAGCTGTTGCCTACAAGAAACACACTTCACCTATAAATACACACATAGACTAAAAATAAAAGGATGAAAAAAGATATTCCATGCAAATGGAAGCAAAAAAAGAGCAAGAGTTGCTATACTTATATCAGATAAAATAGATTTTAAGACAAAAATCTTGTAAGAAGAGACAAAGAAGGTCACTGTATAATGATAAAGGGTTCAATTCAGCAAGATGATATAACAATTATAAATATATATGCACCTAGCATTGGAGCACCCAAATATATAAAGAAAATTTTATTAGTGCTAATGAGAGAGATAGGCACCAATACAATAATAGCTGGAGACATCAGCAGCACACTTGCAGCATTGGATAGATCTTCTAGACAGAAAATTAACAAAGAAACATCATTCTTAATCTGTACTATAGACCAAATGGATCTAATAGATATTTACAGAACATTTCATGTAAGAGCTACAGAATACACATTCCTTTCCTCAGCATATGGATCATTCTCAAGGATAGACCATATATTAAATCACAAAACAAGTCTTAAAACATTGGAACAAATCAAAATAATATCAAGCATTTTCTCTGACCACAATGGAATGAAACGAGAAATTAATAACAAGAGGAATTTTGGAAACTACACAAATACATAAAAATTAAACAATATTCTCCTGAATGACCAGTAGGTCAATAAAGATATTAAGAAGGAAATTGAAAAATTTCTTGAAACAAATAATAATGGAAACATAACATACAAAAACCTATGGGATACAGCAAAAGCAGTGCTAAGATGGAAGTTTATAGCTATAAATTCCTACATCAAAAAAGAGGAAAAACTTCAAATGAATAATCTAATGATGCATCTTTAAAAGCCAGAAAAGCAAGAGCAAACCAAACCCAAAACTAGTAGAAGAAAATAAATAATAAAATCAGAGCAAAGATAAATGAAATTGAAATTTAAAAAACACAAAAGATCAATGAAACAAAAAGTTGGTTTTTTGAAAAGTTAAACGTTAAGATTGACAAACCTTTAGCCAGAATAACTAAGAACGAAAGAGAGAAAATTCAAATAAATAAAACCAGAAATGAAAACAGAGACATTACAACTGATACTGCAGAAATTCAAAGGATCATTAGTGGCTACTATGAGCAACTATATGTGAATAAATTGGAAAATAGAAAAGAAATGAACAAATTCCTACATACATGCAACCTACCAAGATTGAACCAGGAAGAAATTCAAAACCTAAATAGACTAATAAAAGTAACAAGATAGAAGCTCTAATATAATGCCTACCAGTAAATAAAAACCTGGGACCTGATGACTTCACCGTTGAATTCTAGCAAACATTTAAAGAAGAACTAATACCAATCTTACTCAAACTATTCCAAAAAATAAAGGAAAAAGGAATACTTCCAAACCCATTCTATGATGCCAGTATTATCCTGATACCAAAAGCAGATAAAGACACATCAAAGAAGAAAACTAAATGCTAATATCCCTGGTGAACATTGATGTGAAAATCCTCAGCAAAATACTAGCAAATCAAATGCAGTAATACATTAAAAGATCATTCATCCCAACTGAGTGGGATTTATCCTTGGGATGCAAGGATGGTTCAACATATGCAAATCAATCAATGTGATACATCATATCAACTGAATAAAGGATAAAAACCATATGGTCATTTCAATTGATGCTGAAAAAACATTTGATAAAATTCAACATCCCTTCATAACAAAAACACTAAACAAACTGGGTATTGAGGTAAAATACCTCAACATAATAAAAGCAATATAAAACAGACCCACAACTAGTATCATACTGAATGGAGAAAACTGAAATTCTTTCTTCTAAGATCTGAAACACAACAAGGATGCCCACTTTCACCACTGTTATTCACCATAGTACTGGAGGTCCTATTTAGAGCAAGCAGACAGGAGAAAAAAATGAAAGGCATCTAAATTGGAATGGAAGAAGTCAAATTATCCTTGTTTGCAAATAATATGATCTTATATCTGGAAAAATCCAAAGACTCTACCAAAAAAAAAAAAAAAACCTATTAGAACCAATAAACAAATTCAGTAACATTGCAGGGCACAAAATCAATATGCAAAGATCAGTAGCATTTCTATATGCTACTGATATAGCATATAGAAAATATGCATATATTCTGAAAATATAGCACATATTCTGAAAAGAAATCAAGAAAGTAATCCCACTCATAACAGATGCTAATAAAATTAAATCCTGGAAATTAACCAAAAAAGTGAAAGATTTCTATAATAAAAACTAAAACATTGATGAAAGAAATTGAAGATGACACACACAAAAAGGAGAGATATCCTATGTTCACGGACTGGAAGAATCAATATTGTTAAAATGTCTATACCATCCAAAGCAATCCCACAGATTCAATGAAATTCCTATCAAAATACCAATGACATTCTTCACAAAAATAGAAAAAAATATTCTAATATTTATATGAAACCACAAAAGACCCAGAATAGCCAAAGGTATCCTAAGTAAAAAGACCAAATCTGGGGGAATCACATAACTTCAAATCACATCACAGAGCATTAGTAACCACAATAGCATGGTACTGGCATAAGAACAGTCACAAAGACCAATGGAAAATGATAGAATACCCAGAAATAAATTCGCATACCTACAGTAAACTCATTTTCAACATAGGTGTCAAGAACATGCACTGGGAAAAAGACAGTCTCTTCAATAAATGGTGTTGGGAAAACTGGATCTCCATATACAGATGAATAAAACTAGACCCCTATCTCTAACCATATACAAAAATGAAACCAAATGGATTAAAGTCCTAAATCTAAGACCCAAAACTGTGCAACAACTGAAAGAAAACATGAGGGAAACTCTCTAGGATGTTGGACTGGGCAAAGATTTCTTAAGTAATACCCACAGGCACAGGTGACCAAAGCAAAAATGGATAAATAGGATCACATCAAGTTAAAAACCTTCTGCACAGCAAAGCAAATAATCAACAAAGTGAAGAGACAATGCTCAGAATGGGAGAAAATATTTGCAAACTCTCTGACAAGGGATTAATAACCAGAATATAAAAGGAGCTCAAGCAACTCTATAAAAAATCCCAGCACTTTGGGAGGCCGAGACGGGCGGATCACGAGGTCAGGAGATCGAGACCATCCTGGCGAACACGGTGAAACCCCGTCTCTACTAAAAAATACAAAAAAAAAAAAACTAGCCGGGCGAGGCGGCGGGCGCCTGTAGTCCCAGCTACTCGGGAGGCTGAGGCAGGAGAATGGCGTAAACCCGGGAGGCGGAGCTTGCAGTGAGCTGAGATCTGGCCACTGCACTCCAGCCCGGGCGACAGAGCCAGACTCCGTCTCAAAAAAAAAAAAAAAAAAAAAAAAAAAATCTAATATTTCAATCAAAAATGGTCAAAAGATTTGAAAAGACATTTCTCAAAAGAAGACATACAAATGACAAACAGGCATATCAAAAGTTGCTCAACATCACCGATTATCAGAGAAATACAAATGAAAAACTACAATGAGATTTATCTCAACCCAGTTAAAATGGCTTATATTTCAAAAGACAGGCAATAACAAAGGCTGGCGAGGATGTGGAGAAAAGAGAACCCTCAAACACTGTTAGTGGAAATGTAAATTAGTACAACCCCTATGGAGAACAGTTTAGAGTTTCCTTAAAAAACTAAAAATTGAGCTACCAGTGGAATCCAGCAATCCCGCTGCTGGGTATATACTCAAAAGAAAGGAAATCAGTATATTGAAAAGATGTCTACACTCCTATGTTTGTTGCAACACTATTTACAATAGCTAAGATTTGGAAGCAACCTAAGTGTCCATCAACAGATCAATGGATAAAGAAAATGTGGTACATATACACAATGGAGTATTATTCAGCTATAAAAAGAATGAGATCCTGTCATTTGCAACAACATGGATGGAACTGAAGATCATTATGTTAAGTGAAATAAACCAGGTACAGAAAGACAGACATCACATGTTCTGACTAATTTGTGGAATCTAAAAATGAAAACAATTGAAGAGTAGAAGGATGGTTACCAGAGGCTGGGAAGGATGGTGGGAGGGGCGGGAAGAGATGGGGATGGTTAATGGGTACAACAAATATAGTTAGAAAGAATGAATAAGACCTACTATTTGATAGCATGATAGAGTGACTATAGTCAGTAATAACTTAACTATATAATTTAAAATAACTTAAAGAGTGTAACTGGATTGTTTGTAACTCAAAGGATAAATGCTTAAGGGGATGGCTACCCCGTTCTCTATGATGTGCTTATTTCACATTGCATGCCTGTTTCAAAACATCTCATGTACCCCATAAATATATACACCTACTATGTAGCTACAAAAATAAATAATAATAATAATAAAAGGTATGAAATGAAACTTTTAGAACCAAAGAATGAGACAACTGAAATTAGGACCAAACTACTTATTAGACATAGCAAAAAAGGGGGTTTGTGAACTAGAAAATACTTCAGTTAAAATATTAAAATTGAACTTCATTGAGCAAAAAGACCAAAAAATGCAGAAATAGCATCATGAGGGCTATACAGAACACAGAGAAAAAGTCTAACATACATGTAATTGGAGGTACAGAAGATAAGGAGAGAGATGATGCAGAAGCAATATTTGAAGATACAATGGCTGCAATTTTTTCAAAACTGATAGAAGATATCAGGGAAGTACCACCAACCCCAAGTGGGACAAATACAAAGGAAATCACAATTAGGTTCATGATTATAAAATTTCTGCAAACTACAGTCTTAAAAGCATCAAAGGAAAAAGACACATTACCCTTAAAGGAACATCAGTAAGACTGACAGCTACTTTTTCCGAAGAGAAATAGAAGCCAGAAGGCAATGCAATGACATCTTTAAAGTGGCGAAATAAAACATGGAAGACAAAAATTCCAACCTAGAGTTGTTTATTCAGTGAAAACATCACTGATGTGAAAATGAAATATGCATCATTAGGGATAAGCCAAAACAGAATTCATCACCAGGGGACCCACAGTAAAATAAATGCCTAAAGGAATTCTTTGGACAGAAGGAAAGTTATCCTAGCAATCCAAGAGGGAATGAAGAGCAATAGAGAAAGCAAATAGTAAATCTAATGCATAGTTACTGTCTTATGGGGCTTAAAATATAGAGAGAATTTAGATTCATGAAAATCATAACACAAAATTAAGAGGGGAAGTGTAATTGCAATTAGTGTTACATTTTCTATTATAGGAAACAACAAAAATCCTATTGAATTTGTCAAGCCAACCCTCGGGGTTCTTGTGAAGGCATCTGGGCAGAACTCAGCCAAAGTGAAGTTACTTAGAAAGAGGTTAGAACAAACTGAAACTGAAGGTGAAAACTTGAATTCAGCCACGGCACATCAAGTGAATTTGACCATAAGACCAAAATCCTAAACAGGACAAAGGTGTCAAAGTCCTGGTTATTTGAAGAGCTTTTAGTTAAGAGGCAGAATGTAGCACCAAAAACTGGATTGAAAATTGAAAAAAGAAGATACATTTTCCTCTTATCCTTAGCAATATGAACACATATTAACCACAAAGTTAGCCATGCCTTGAGAAGTCTGTGGAATTTTAGGTCCAAAGAAGTTGGCCGGGCGCGGTGGCTCAAGCCTGTAATCCCAGCACTTTGGGAGGCCGAGGCGGGTGGATCACGAGGTCAGGAGATCGAGACCATCCTGGCTAACATGGTGAAACCCCGTCTCTACTAAAAATACAAAAAAAACTAGCCGGGCGTGGTGGCGGGCGCCTGTAGTCCCAGCTACTCGGAGGCTGAGGCGGGAGAATGGCGTGAACCCGGGAGGCGGAGCTTGCAGTGAGCCGAGATCGCGCCACTGCACTCCAGCCTGGGCGACACAGCGAGACTCCGTCTCAAAAAAAAAAAAAAAAAAACAAAAAAAACAAAGAAGTTAACTTATCATTTATCAAGTACTTGCTAATTGTGAAATATTGAACACCTCTTCTCCAAAAATTGGGCTACTGATATCTAATTCTCTCTTTTGGTGTGTCTAATCTGCTACTAAAAATATTTATTAAATTTTAAATTTTTTGATTGTTCTATGTTCCCTTTGTAGATGTTCTACTGGTTCTTCAAAGAAAAATCTACTCTGTGATTATGTTATGCTTTTCTGCTACTAAGTTGATCTTTATTTTTTTCCTTAAGACTCATAAACATTCTTGCTCTATAACTCGTATAATTCTAGTAGCTGAAGTATTTGGAAGTCTGTTTGAGCCTAATTGTGATTTCCTTTGTATTTATCCCACTTGGTGTTTGTAGTACTCCTCTGATATCTTTCATCAGTTTTGAAAAAATGGCAGCCATTATATCTTCAAATTTAGTTGATATCATGGTGTTTTGTTTACTTATGTACCTCTTTTATTTAAAAAAATCTATTAATATATGATTGGTCCTTGTGTTTACAAAATCATCTGTAGGGGTACTTAAGGCCTAGGATGAACAGAAGGTGCCTTCCTTCAGAAAGAATTTATATTTGCTTCTGAAAGATGTCTGGAGGAACTACCACTTAAGACAAATTCAAGGCTTGAGAGTCCTTGACCCACCAGAGAATGTGAAAGCCACCTGCTTATATGCAGGAAGGCTGTGTCACTTCTGATTCTTTTTTACTCCTGGGATTGGTCCTTTGAGGTTCAAGTTTATTGTATGGACAATTTCTTAGTAGACTTTCTTATGTAGCCTTTGGCTTTAAATACTGAACATCCCATGAAAACGTCAAAAGGAAGTTCAGTTTTGCAGGATCAGCAAATACATCAGGGCAGAAGTTGTTTATGTAATTGCTTAATATTTTCCTCCCATTTAGGTCACGTAATTCCTTTCTATCTTGTTAGCTCCTAGATGCTTTAAGGGAGATGCTTTTTGTATTATATTCAGCATTTCAGTAGGATAATGTACCTGCTATTCCCAGAAACTGGAAGTCTAGTATAAGGAATAATCTGCCTTATGCTGATACTATGGAATTGAAAGTTTAAGTGGTTATTATGTTCCTTGTAAGCTGAAAATAGCTGCAAAATTGTCACTTATTGTTAAAAAGTAGGAGAAATAAACACAATTATTCCCTGCTGGCTCTCATGTGGGGATGTGCCTTCTCCCCAAAATGACTCTGATGTGGCAAGCTCCCACTCACTACTTAACCCAAGAAGAAAATTTATCAGGGCTTTACTACAAAGCAGAGATCAACAAATTGTGAGTCAAATCTAATCTGCAACTTGTTTTTATAAAGTTTTGCTGGAACACAGACACACCATTTCTTTATGCATTGTCTATGACTGCTTTTGTGTTACAAGGACAGAATTGAATATCAGCAACAGAGGCTGTATGGCTCACAAAACCTACAATATTTACACTCTGGCCTTTTACAGAAAAAGTTTGCCAACCCCTGGTATAAAGTATTATTCCTCAGAGGTCCTACTTGATCAGTTTAAGTTCTGGGAGCAAGTCAATGCTAGCAAATTATTTTCTGCATTATTTTCATGCAGTTTTAAATACTGGGAGCATGAACTCAGTATGATAGACTCTTGAGTCACACTGAGAAATTTAAACAGAAAATAGCTCTAAAACGCAAAATAAGGCCAGGTGCGGTGGCTCACATCTGTAATCCCAGCACTGGGGGAGGCCGAGGCAGGTGGATCACCTGAGGTCAGGAGTTCAAGACCAGCTGGGCCAACAAGGTGAAACCCTGTCTCTACTAAAAATACAAAAAATTAGCTGGGCATGGTAGTGCATGCCTGTAACCCCAGTTACTTGGGAAGCTGAGGCAGGAGAATTGCTGGAACCCGGGAGGCCAAGATAGTGCCACTGCACTCCAGCCTGGTCAACTGAACAACACTCCGCCAAAAAAAAAAAAAAAAGCAAAATACGAGTATCTTCAGACGGTAACATGGTAACGTGACGTAATTATTACTCTGAAACAGCTCAAAACAATTTCTATTTTTCTTGCACACATTAGTTCACTTAGCCTCAACTTTTTTTTTTTTTTTTTTGAGACGGAGTCTCTCGCTTTGTCGCCCAGGCTGGAGCGCAGTGGCGCCGCCTCGGCTCACTGCAAGATCCGCCTCCCGGGTTCACGCCATTCGAGTAGCTGGGACTACCGGCGGCCGCCACCACGCTTGGCTATTTTGTATTTTTAGTAGAGACGCGGTTTCACCATGTGAGCAAGGATGGTCTCGATCTCCTGACCTCGTGATCCGCCCGCCTCGGCCTCCCAAAGTGCTGGGATTACAGGCGTGAGCCACTGCACCCGGGTTTTTTTTTTTTTTCTTTTAAAGAGTGCATTTTCCTCTTCATTTGTAAAGTCAAGCTTTTCATTTTTTCATTAACCAGTACTTCTCTGGGCTATGTAATATAGAGAAGGCTTAGAGGAAATGAAATTTCCTCTAAGTAGCAAGGAAAGACAAATTCAGGCACACATCACTGGTGATGGAGGGACTTTAGCAGATGCTCAGCTCTCTTCCTCTACGCTGTGCTGGCAGATTTTGTGGGGCACGGTGAGCCAGCACGGCAGTTATGCCAAAGAGCAGGATAACTTTCTCAGGCAATTCCTGCTTCTCAGGAGTAATCATAGAAACCTTAGCAGAAAAATCAAAGAAGAAACTGGAAAAGCAAGTGATGTGCAGGGTCCAGTACTGTGCTGCTTTTCTCCTCAGCACCATTGCTATTGAACAGATCCTGTTTCTATGATATCAATGAGGCTATGGCTCCAGCTCCCAGCTGTGCACCTGTTTTACGTATGTAGACAGGTGGTGATGCCATTTACTCTACCATTGTTAAGACTGCATCAGTGTTTCTATGTGGAATATTGGCTTAGTGAATGCCGCTGAGTCAACAGGATGGCCAGGTTGATGTGCATTTTTCTGAGATGAACCAGGAACCATGAAAAATGCATTAACCCCATGGTGAAAGTGTCTGTGCTACTAGATAAAAACAAGGAAGGAAGAAAATACTTTCCCCTGACTCAGAGCCCTATTGGACAAATGCCTTCCAAGATGTGAGAGAGACTAGAAAGTAGTCCTGGGTCCGGGAATGAAGAGTAAAGAAATAATACTATCATTTCTTTGTGGAGAATCAGCTGCTTTACACATATGCCATTTTGTTTGTTAATCCATCTGAAAATTCCCTGGGGATTTTGAGCTGGCTCTTTGCCTGCAGATGAGTCTGTAACTCTGTGACAATTAACTGTAATGACTTCGAGACAGACTCTTCTCAATCACCGCCCAGTACTGGACTGCCAAAAGCCATCTGCACCTGGGTGGCTGGGTAACAGCACCCCCATTTAATTTGGCTTTTCATGTGGAATCGACTGTCCTCTGTCTTAGCTGGAGAGCCAAGACGACTCTAAATTCCCTTCTGTGATGTGGCGTGGTAGGAAAGGAAGGGGGAGTATGTGGGAAAATCTGAGGGGCTCCCTTCTCTAAGACCAAGACACAAAAAGCCCCTCTATTCCTGACCACCTGGGCTCACCAGGCTCATTATGTGAAAGCTCAAGGGTTGACCAGGCAGTCAGAGGAACACAGAGCATCAGAGAAGAGAGTTCCTATGTGGCCAGTTCCTGGTGCCCCCAGAGAGAGAGGCGGGAGACCTCTGGTAATTTTCCGGGCACTCAGCATGCACTGCAGTGCCCTTCACACAAGCACAGTGGCCAGAGAGCCAGATGGGCTCTATTCCAGGCAAAGGCAGAAAAGTGACCAGAGTCTGGACTCACTCAGCTCCTTAGTCTTGCTGCTGGCCCTCTGTCTTTTGACACTGGATTTACCTTTCATTAGTCCCCAAAGGGAGGGCGCATCCCAGCTGGGGCCTCTGGAAGCTGTGGATTTGCTGATTTGCACCCTTCTTGTGCATATTTTTATGTGGGCTGGGAAAACAGATGGCTCCATCCAAGTTGCTGAAAACCCAGCTGGTTATTGCTGCACTAGAACGACCTGAGTTTGGGGATCTGAGTTTTCCCTGCCAGAGCCTTGGGCAAGTTGGGAAACATATTTGTCTTTGAATTAGAGCACAGGCGGATGAGGTCCAAGATGCTGCATCCCCACTGTGTCCTGTGTGCTGTGGGAAATACAAGAAAAGCAACATTAAGCACAGCACATTACACACAGCACCCCTGCTTCCTTACATCCTTTTTTTTGAATTAGGCAGGTTAAAAATTGATTATGAAACAATATTATCATCCTCCTTTTTCTCTCCCACTTTTAAAACCAAACTCGCTCTATCCAATTCTAAGTAATGCTGAAATAGACTTTCATAAAATAAATTCACAAATCATATCAATCCACCATTTATTGGGCACCTACTTTATCCCAGGAATTATGCTAGGTACTGGAAATTTAAAAAATGAGTAACACATTGTCTCTATGATCTCACAGTCTAGGAGAAATACGTGTAAAAGAAGATACATGTGAAAAAAAATATGTAAATGTTGTAATAAAAGTAGCTACAAGAGTGATTGGGAATATGAGGAGGGATGTTTCTTTTGGGGGAACCGCAAGACCCAGACCCAGAGTGGCAATACTTAAGGGAAAATAAGACTTCATCTGGGGCATGAGGTGGGAGGGAGGGAAACTACGTTGTGGAATACGCAGGCCTGTATAGGACACTGATGGCTGCTCTACCGTGTGTAGTCTCATCAGCCGTTCTTTCTTAACTCTGATTTATTCGGGGATCTACCTCTACTCACTTGATTCTCGGGAAGTTGACCCTATCCCCAGCTTAGAGGCAGATCCCAATTAGTCCAAGATAAACATGGCAGTCACATTCCTGTGATTGGTGGATTTAGAAATGGGTACATGATCAAATGCTGGCCAATGAGACATGAAGTCTCTTGTAGGGTATCCAGGAAAGCTGTCCCCGTAGGAAAACAACATGTGAAGAGATAACTAGTTCCCTTTCTTCCCACAGATGTTACCCTGTTTACTGCAATTAAGGGGTTTTCAGCAGCAGAGAGACATAGTTTGACGGTAGGTTTAGGGAAGCCAGGGCAGGAAGCATCACTGGGAAGTAGCTGGAAGTATCTGGGAAAGGACCTTGGGTTCATCAAGTTCCCACCACCCAAGGTAAGCAGACGGGGTTATTCCCACAGTGACAATGGCATGTGACAACTAAACTAAACATCTTGACTCAAGGTGACCTTGTGCTAGAGAACAGGATAGCCAGGTGAGGTGACATAGCTCTAAGAACAGGGGTGGCTCATTTTAGTAAATATTCTGCTAAAATGACACCCTCTATGGAAACTCTGAAGCTGTGTACCAGTCTTTTCCATCATGAGTTGTAATCACTCATGATTGAAGTAAAGTGTGTAAAGTGCTTAGCACAGTATCACAGATGTGGTAAGTGTTCAGTACATGTCAGTACCAGCATTATCACACACAGCAAAAAATCATTTCTGGAAGCCAAGGATAGCAGAATAATCTATAAAAATAATCCCAGGGAGATTTCCCTCTCCTTCTCTGCCAGTTGGGAAGCTGGTTTGCCTAGTTGTATTTTGATTTCATTCCTAACAATTACTTTAGTCTTCTCGTAAGTTTTTCCTTGCACTCTTGGGACCTTTGGGCCCACGACTCCAGCATGGCTCTGGCTGCAGGCTGCAGTTGATCTTACTGATCCAAATTCTCAAATTTAGGTTGCTGATTCCACAGGCGTGAACTTCTTGGCTCTGTGTCTGGGCTCTCTGCTTTCAGTTAGACAGGAAACCAGGGCTGGGCAAGCCTCCAAGGTTTTAGATTGGCCTTCTGTTCAGATAAGCTGCTAAGGATGTTTCTACTTGGGAACAGTAACAGCTCAAGTTCTTTCCTGGGTTTTAACTTGTGCCTTTGTGACATACCAACAGATTTAGAACTGACGTTATGATTGGAGTGAAAATACCCACATGTGACTTGAATTAAACAGAACTCCACTGATCAGAGCCACAAGGCCAACTAATCTCAGGGTGTTAAGCAGAAATTCTCTGAGAGGCACCAAGCAATCTATGCTATGGGAGATAAGTCAGGGAAAAGAGGTCTTTAGCCTGTGTGCTTATTTTTAACTGAGTTCAGTTTCACGTTGGGATACAAAGCAGTTTCTTTAGGATCTTAGAGAACTAGCCCAGTAGGGTGGGAGTTCAAATCCCCCCTCCATCGCTTATTAGGTATGGCCAAGTTATTTCTCTGCTCCTTAGTTTCTTGACTGAAACAGATGATAATAACTTTCTCATAGGATTAGTGTGAGGATCAAATTAGACATGTGCCAGAGGACTAGAACATAATAAATGCTCAATAAATAGTGGGTACTATTTCTAAATCCCCAAGGAGAGGTGACTGCTATTGTGTAAATGTATTTTACAAGTTCAGAAAAAATGAGGTTAAGAAAAATAATGAAAACTAGCATTAATCAAAAATTTGCTATGTTCCAAGCACTTTTCCAAGTATTTACATGTGTAACTCATTGAATCCTCACAACACTCTTTATTATTCCTTTTTTGTGTGTGTCTGTCTCGCTCTGTCACCCAGGCTGGAGTGCAGTGGTGTGATCTCAGCTCACTGCAACCTCCGCCTCCCAGGTTCAAGCTATTCTGCCTCAGTCTCCCTCCTGAGTAGCTGGGATTACAGGCATGTGCCATCCTGCCTGGCTAATTGTTGTATTTTTAGTAGAGATGGGGTTTCACCATGTTGGCCAGGCTGGTCTGGAACTCCTGGCCTCAAGTGATCCACCCCCTCGGCCTCTCAAAGTGCTGGGATTACAGGCGTGAGCCACCGCAGCTGGCCTATTATTCCTATTTTACAGATAAGGAAACTCAGGCACTAGGAGATTAAGTAGCCCGTCTAAAATGGTGAGCAAAATAGGCCTAAGCTATTAGTCCTTCTGATAGACCAGTTTGCTTGAGAGAACAAATTCTTTCAGACATTGTCATTATACTTGATTCTTTCTGGATCTTTCATATTGGCTACCCAGGCTTAAGAATTTCCCTGTGCTCCCTAGAAGCAATATATTAGGGAGAAGATGGTTCAAGCACTGCTAAAACTAATACTGGTATTTTCCACCTCAGTTGGGAAGAATGAATATAGCCCTGGGAAAGGAAATTCTTATTTTACCTTTGCAGTCAATTCAGCTTTATAAAAAACATAGTACAACAAACAAACCAACCTTCAAAAACTAGATAACTATGAACGAATCAAAAAAAGACTCTCTGGCTGCCTCCAACTTTTGCCCCTTTTGGAAACAGAGCCTGGATCTTATCCAGACGTGGAGATCTCTTCATTCAGGTTCAGCTTTATCTAAATATGTGAGTTGAAGTATCTATGAAGATTTGTTCGGCAAACCATTGAGCATTTAATATGTGTACAACACTAACAGACTCAATGGTTGTAGAGAAATAACATGTGTCTTGGGTCAGGTCTGAACTTGAGGGACTGACTCTAAGATAAGGTGTTTCCAGCCAAGAATCTGAAATAGAAGATTCAAGATTGTTCATCTCTAAGAAGAACCACAAGTCCAGCCTTTGGGGGCTGGCACTCTTCAAAACATGCTCTTGACTGTCTCTTACCCATTCCGTCAGCTCTCTTTCTTGCCTCATTTCAATCCTTTGATTTTGTTTTCATTTATCGATTATCTGAGAAATGGCTCTCAAAATATAATTTATGGGACTCAGGTAAGACCAATTCCTTAAAGTTTAAAGCATTTGTGCTTAAAATTGGATGGTAATAATACATTTTCTTTTTTTTTTTTTTTTTTTTTTGAGGCGGAGTCTCGCTCTGTCGCCCAGGCTGGAGTACAGTGGCGCGATCTCGGCTCACTGCAAGCTCCGCCTCCCGGGTTTACGCCATTCTCCTGCCTCAGCCTCCCAAGTAGCTGGGACTACAGGCGCCGCCACCACGCCCGGCTAATTTTTTTTTTGTATTTTTAGTAGAGACAGGGTTTCACTGTGTTAGCCAGGATGGTCTCGATCTCCTGACCTCGTGATCCGCCCGCCTCGGCCTCCCAAAGTGCTGGGATTACAGGCTTGAGCCACCGCGCCCGGCCAATAATACATTTTCTAGACATATAAATAACTGCTTATTTCATCCCATGCTTTCAAATCCCAAGCAACTTGCTTCTCTTACCATTATTACTCTACCTTTTCCCTTATTCCTCAATACCCTGCAATGTTTTCTCTCTACCTGTCAAAATCCTGTATCTTTTCTCAAGGCCCTGATGCCATGAGTCAATTCCATGAACCATAAGGCAAAATCAATTTCTAACCATTTTACCACTATTATATTACTGTATTCTCACCAGCTTAGGCAAGGTGTTGAAATGCTTTTGAGGGAGAGCAGTTGCAGAGCAGCATCCTTTTCCCCTCAATTCTGTCTAAGGGTAGAAACCCAAGAACCACTTGTCTAATAAATACCCTCCACTTGCCAGGATTGCCATTAGTAACTGTAATCAAATGAACCTTTGCTAGATGCTACAGGGGAGCTGTGATGCAATTATCACTAACTGAATTGTTCCAGTTGATTCCTGGGCGTTACTGGCTTTGTTTATGGCTCACATGAGCACATTTTAATGATCCAGAGAAAATGAGCACAAGCCGCCACTTCCAGTAAATATTAATTCTGAATAAATAAATGCAAATGGAATTGTTGGTGACAATGAATTCCTTTTGATTTTAGCCTCCCTGATTTACTTTTACATTAGTGGGCACTCTTGCTAAAAGAGGAAAAAACTGTTGCTGTTAGAGATGGTGGCCAGCTTTCACCTAAAATCATTTCAACCCTGCAAGGTACAAGTGAACCCAAGTTAGGGCTTCAGACAGCAAACCTTCCAAATGAAAGTATATCCTGTATTAGCCAGGAAACATCTGAGGAGATGTCCATTCTCAAAAGCATGCCATTTGCTTGCATAACAACACTGAGAACATACAAATATTATACATTTCAACAAAGTTCTACACATTAGAGAACAGACTCCTAGATATCTGAGATGTTCAACACGATTCAGTTTTATTTGACATGTTTCAAGTCTAGCGTTTCAAACAAAAAGGAAATTCATTGCCTTAGGCCAAGTTTTTACTTCTCCAGTTTCCTAAAGAGAATTATCCTGCAAAATTTTGAAGAATTTGCAATCAGGACTTTCTCAAGAACTTTCAAGAGTTTCTTTTTTTCTTATGTAAAATGTTCAAACCCTCAGGCCTACACAATCTGGTGCCAATGAACCTTTCTAACCCTCCATATTTTCTGATACTCTTTCCCTTTTCCCAGTACCTTATGCTCCAACTAAATAGCATATAACTGACTATTGTCTGAAATAATCCCATACTTTCCAATTCTATGCAATTTGTTCCACTGAGCACTATCACTCTATTCTACCCTTCCTCTCATCCCCCAGTACCCTACAAGGTCCTACCTCTCCCTTCCAAAAATCCTGCATCCCCTATCAAGGCCCAGATTTCATGAGTCGTTCCATAAACCATAAGCCAAAGTAAATTTTTAAAAATGCTACCACTATAATAATATTACCCATGTATAACTACCTATTATAGTTATTTTCTGCTTATAGTTTATTCCCTTTTGAGGTCCTCTGCCATGTCCCAAGGCTGTCACATGGTACATTCTCATTGAATGCTCTCATGTATGTTGAATTACATTGAAATGATGGTTATAGTTTACTGTTCTTATTATTTATAGCATTATCAAAATAATTGATCTAACAAGTATCTTAATTATGTCAAAGTTATCATATACATGATTCTTCCTTTACATGGCCTAATTTTATTTTCCCTACATGAATTCAGAGCTTGTTTCTCAGTGTTTTATACCCTTTCAAACTGGCCTTTTATAACAACCCGATCTATTATATTGATTAAGGTATGTTTTCTTTCTTAACAGATGATGAGCATCAACATGTTTGCTGGATACAATGTGATAGGCAAAGCGAAGAATACGAACAAAATAGTATATGTTGTCCCAGGAGTTTACAATCAAGTCAGGCAAAAGATATTAAGACATATAGAATTTTTAGGGAACTATAAGTAGTCATGGTACCAGATTATAGTGCAGAAGAAAACTGAGGAAACAAGAGACAAGTGGGGATTGGAGTGGTGGGGTAGAGGTCCTGGAAGAGATGGAGTTAGGATAAGCCTTGAGGACAGGCAGAAAGTCTGGTATAGCATAGAGAGGAGGGCATTGTCTGCTGAGTGAGGAGCTGGACAAGGTCACATGCTGGCATGTGCATGAGGAAAGTGGGAGGGATATGGGCAGGCTGATGGGACAGAAAGGGAAATAGCCAGCTAAACTGCAGTGAACAATCTGTGTTGGGTAGATGGGGCAAGAAGGAAAGTAGTAGGTAGATTTAAGTTAAGTAGTTTGGATGCGGTCAACCAATGAGGCATTTTAGGAAAGGCATTTTAAGAAAAACAAACACAGAACACAGAACAAAACAAAAAGCCATTTAAGGAAAGAAACAAAACAAAACATTGACAGGGAACCATTATAGATTCTTGAGTAAGTGCAAGGTGAGAGCAAGCCTTTCCCTTTATGAAGATTAGTGTGAACACTGATTGCAAAATTGGTTGGAGAAGGAGACTAAAAACAGGGGAGGGAAGTGACAGGCCAGCACTGTGTTGCAATGGGGAGGTGAGGAGGTGAAGCCCTAGAATGTCAGGGAAGGCCTGAAGAGTTGAAGATGACCACAAGGCATTCCAAAGGAAGAGGGAGTCACTATAAGCTTACTCATTTCTGAATTCACAGCCCTTAGCAGTTTATAGACACTTAATACATTTTTGATCAATATATAAACTCAATATATAATTGTCTAGCCACCATCCAAACATGTTCTGAGAAAAAACGTTTTCTCTCTCCCCCTAATGAACAGAAAAGTCTATCTTCCTTGCTACAGAAGTCACCAGGCTGGAACCCTGGGTCTTTCTTTGACTCCCCTGTCTCCCTACAGTGAGCCTCTCTTCCTCAATAAGTTCAAATTCAGTGGTGGGTGTGGTCATAGAGAGAAACAGTGGATACCATCAGGACTCCACGGTCCCAAGGAAGACTTTCTGAAGGAGGTAACTTAAGATGGCCAGAAGTGAGTGAAAAGGGTGGTTGTGAGTGAAGCCTTTCAGGTGGAGGCAGAAGCTTGAACAAAGATGAATAGGAGTGAGAAACAGGTTTGTAAGTTGGTACTGATGAGTGGCATTATGTGTCTTGCAATATGTTTGCCAGCACAATGCTTTGATAAATTGCACTCCTGCCCTGTCCATCACCCAGCACCTACACTGGAACTGCAAAGGAATGCTAAACAGCAAAAACAACGCAGGTATAACTGGAATCAAAGAACCCAGCTCTGAAATTTGCCATAAACTCTGAAAGAGATTTTCACTGTTTCACTATTTATCTACTCTGTAATTGATCTTGAACTATTTAATGATGCATATGTAGACAAGGTGAAAACATCCTGCAGAGAGAATACAAATGTGAGCCCTTCATCTGACAGATGAGATAGGGCAGGAAAACTGTAGACAGAAATGAAATTCTGTAAACCCATCCTACTGCCAGTAGCCCCTATGAATGTGAAACATTGATTTACTGCTACCACCATTCTAAATTCTGAATAAATTTCCTCGATACCATCTAAGCGTCTGGTGGGCTGAAATTTTCAGGGACAAGATCAAAGATGTCCATCAGTTATCAAAAACATACTGAGCTTCTACTGAGTGCCAAGCACTATGACAGAATCACAATGGTTGGGAGAAACAGCAACAGTAGGTAGGTATCAACATTAATCTGCCACCTGCTTTTTTTTATAGACAACTCATTGAGGGTAGGTATTCTTCAGATAGATAAGGTAATCAAAGGATACTGCACAAAAGCGTGCTTAACATAGGAGTGAAGAAAGAGTATCTCCACAAGAAGAGAATTTCTTAAGGAGTTCTTAGGTTCTAACTGAGGTCCATTGGGAGTCAGTGGACGAGTGGCAGGTAGCTGGAAGAACACTTGAGGAATCATAGACAGTTTCAACATAGCTTTTATTCTCTCTCTGGGTGCAAGCGAGCTGTGGGTGCAAACAAGCCATGGGTGCAAGCCATATGTACAACATCATCAGGGTAGTTATACCTTTTACAGACAATAGTGACCCTGAGCCAAGCACAAGCTCATGTAGGTGATCATCTAATGTGCCTCACATGGCATAGTTACTTAACTTGTGGAGTTGTGTGCCTGTGCTCCAAACTCGCTGAGTCATGCTGGACTGGATATCTCCCTTGGCCTATTCTTGATTGCAGCACATCCATTTTTCTTACACTCTATCCCCTAGACCAAGGGAGATGTAGGCATTAGACACACAGGTCTGACACATAGGCCTTATACATAAGCTCTGGGCACACAGGCCCTGGACACACAGGTTCAACACACAGCCTTTAAATTCCACCCCCAGGCTGAGGGAGTTTTCTAGTGGGGAGATGCACCCATGGGGTGGAACTCTGTACCCGGAGGCCACAGCAGTAACACAGGGAGCAACAACTCCAGGTTATAGCAGGCAACCACCCCATGGTGATGTTACCCCAGTGTTGCTTTATACACTAAGTCAGGTTTTTATTTCCCTACTCTATTAGTCAGAGTTCTCTAGAGGGACAGAATTAATAGGAGACATGTATATAGGCGATATATATATATCGCCTATTAATAAGATATATATCTTATTAGCATATCTTATTAATATATTTATTGTATATTAATATATTATATATAAGATATATTATATATAATATATATCTTATATTATATATAAGATATATCTTAATATAAATATATATATTTATATTATATAAAGATATAATATATATAATAATATAAGATATATATTATAAGATATATTACATATAATATATATTATATAAGATATTCTATATTTTCTATATTTCTATATAGAATATATATTCTATATTTCTATATTATATGTTATATCTTATATAATATATATTATATATTATAATGTATAATATATAATATATAATTATATATTAATATATATTAAGATATATAATATATAATGTATAATATATTAATATGCAATAAATAATATATTATAAGATATATATCTTATTAATAGGATATATATATATATATATCTCCATGAGTTTATTAAGTATTAACTTACATGATAACGAGATCCCACAATAGGCTGTCTGCAAGCTTGAGGAACAAGAGAGCCAGTCTGAGTTTCAAAACTGAAGAACTTGGAGTCCAATATTCAAGGGCAAGAAGCATCCAGCATGGGAGAAAGATGTAGGCTGGAAGGCTAGGTCAGTCTAGACTTTTCACGTTTTTCTGCCTACTTTACATTCGCTGGCAGCTGATTAGATGGTGCCCACCAGATTAAGGGTGGGTGTGCCTTCCCCAGTCCACTGATTCAAATGTTAATCTCAAGGTTAACCACAAGGCTAAGCCTCGATAAACTGCCCAGCTATCGGTGCAGATTGTCATAGGTGTCACCTCCTTGGTGATCACCATTCATATTGCTCTAAGTTCAGCCCACACCCAGTTTCAAACCATATGGTGTCAGTACTAGGTTGGACTGCAACAGTGGTCCAGTCCAGGCAGCAGCAGCACCTCAACTAGACCCATCTGTGTACCACGTACCATTGGGAATGGGGGCATGCCCTTCCTTAGATGGTGAAGGCTTAGGGTCTGGGGGTGCCTCAGGCCCCATGGCTTTAGGCCCAATGGCCTTATCTTGCATTAGGACCACAGGTCCCAAGACCTCTTTCAACTCTGCTGCAAAGGGACTTGCACTCAGTGTATTCTGCTGCTCCAAGTAGGCATCCCACTTTACTGAAGTGGATGTCTGTGTCATCCTAGTCCAGGGGATAACATTAACTGTTATCCCTGAATGCACCCATCTTCTATCAGGTAAGTCATTTGCACGATGACTGTAGCTTGTCCTGCCACAGTCTCATGACCCTGAAGGGCAACATATGCAGTTTCTAACTGCTTTCCCTTTCCAGGGGGTTATTATCCATGAATGCACCCATCCCACTATGAGGTAAATTGATGACTGTAGCCTGTCCTGCCACGCTTTCATGAGCCTGAAGGGCAGCGTATGCAATTACTAACTGCTTCTCTACCAATGAATACTGGGGCTCAGTTCCTTTCCTTATTTGGGACCAAAAGCCTACTGGTGTTCTCAAGCGCTCCAAGTGCTGCTATAGCCCCAGCCAATACTATCTGTGGTCACATGCTCATTGAGTTTAAATGAGTGCCTCTGGTTAATTACCCATAGGGCTTGTGACTGTTGAATAGCCTGCTTAGCTGCTAGAAAGGCTGTCTCAGCCTCATCATCTTAATTCTAGACAAGGGGAGCATTGCTGCTTCTAAATCTGCAAGAGAATCAGAGGTTAGCATAATATTGTTAACAAGACCATGACATGTGGTAGGGCTGTGCACATAGCCCTACAGCAACACTGTGAAAGTCCATTGTCGCCCTCCCATGAAGGCAAACTTCTTGGCTCTCTGGAAAAGAATGCATTAGCCAAGTCCACAACATAGTGGTACTGTCCCAGTTCTGTCAAGTGGTCCATCAAGTCCGTGATAGATGGCACAGCTGCCAAGCCATGTAAAATATCCCCCCAGAATGTATCTGCACTGGTGTCTACCAGCCCAGCACTTGCTGTACATTGGTGGGGGACCAGTAGATTGGCAATTCCACATGTGGCCTCTGGTTGTCCGGTGTCCCCCCAAGCCAGGCACCTCGGTCAGTTCCCTAATCAAACAGAAAGGCTCTACATTTCTACCTGGCTGCAGTAAGTAGTCTTTGAGCTGAAACATCCGGTGGGACTGGGTCACACATCAATGGTCTTCCCCTTGGGCATTTTCTGGAATTGCTGCTCCAGAGACAACTGTCTCTACATAGTTAAGAGTACTTCATTGGGCTGCTTGTCAATTTTCTCTCAGTCAACCCTGGCCAAAATCAAGTATCCCTCCACATCTGTGAACATGTCGCTCATTGGGCCCCCTTTTCTCCCATGTGGGGGGCCCCTGTCAGCAGGGCATCTTCCCCTTCTTTATGGTGCAGACTTAGACCAAGTGGGGGTCTCCAGCTGAGACGACGGACCCAGTCCTGCATTCACAGCAGAGTCTAATTCCTTTTCCAAGCTCTGTAGCCAGGCCTTCAGGCTCCCTGCCTACCCCATTCACAGCAGCGTCTAATTCTTTTTCTGAGCTGTGTAGCTGGGCCTCCAGGTACCCCACCTGTGCCCGGAGGGCCCTTACCTGTGCTGCATCCCTCAGGGACTGGTTGTGTGGCATAGTCAAAAACACCCATCCAACTCTACCAGCAAAGGCTCGCTCCTTCTTGGTATTCTGTGCTTCCAGCTGCTTCAGCACTTTTCCATGCTTGGGGGGACCCATCTACTGCCGCCTAGGTCTCCATTGGAGCCCATCCTCACAGCACAGCTGCCACCCGGTACCACAACCCATGTTGTGGCCACATGGCTGACCTGAAAGCAGCGGGGACAAAAGGCTCACTCACTCCGGGATCGTGTTCATGACACCAATTGTCATAGCAAGTGTCAGGTTTTAGCCCAAGCTGAGGTTGGAGGGGAGTGGGTGAACCAGTGGCAGATAGCTGGAAAAACACTCAAGGAATCATAGACAGTTTTGACATGGCTTTTACTCTCTCTCTGGGCATGATCGAGCCATGGGCACAAACAAACTGTGAGCACAAGCCATATGTACAATGTCAGCAGGGTAGTTATACCTTTTACAGTCAATAGTGGCTCTGAACCAAGCAAGTGCTCACGTGGGTGATCACCTAATGTGCCTCAGGTAGAGTGGTTACATAATGAGCCTCATGTGGCATGGTTACATAACATATGGAGTTGTGCACCTGCACTCCAAACTTTCCGAGTCATGCTGGACCAGATGTCTGCCTTGGCCTATTCTTGACTGCAGCACATCCATTTTACTTACAGGAGTGTATTATGTGTTAAGGACATGGTATTATAAGCTAGGGTTTTTTCTTCCGTTGTGATTCTCCTGGTGTTTTGTGTGTTTTAAGTTAATTTGCCACTGGAAGAATACAGTGGTTCATGGCACAGTCAATATACAAGGCAATTCCTTCTGGAGCCCACTTGCTCAAGAGATTTAATTCCCCACAGATGGGGCTGGGGCATTGGTATTTTAAAAATGCTCCTCAGGTGATTGCAATGTGCAGCCAAGGTTGAATACCATCAGTTCAGAGTAAGAGCACTACTAGAAGGTGGACGTTTGGATGTTGGGTGTTAGCCTTGCAGGTGAAATCAACATGGTTATGATCCTAGGCTTTCATACTCCATGCAACATGACCCTGTGCCTTTGAATCTGGCAGTGAGGAATGGGAGTCTTAGGCCCTAGGGTTCTGTTTTCCAACTATTGCCTCAGATTGTTCTGCTTTTCATCTATTCTTGCTCCCAATCTTTGGCTTCTCCAAATAGGAGTGGAGCATCGAGGGATTAGGGCAAGGACCATGAGAGGCAGATCACCTTATTGGGCTTCTTGGATACAAGCTGACTGCAGCTGGCGGGCAGCCTCTGCTGAATGGCTCAACAGGATTGAAAGGGTGGGGCTTTTTTGTAGGTGTTTCTCTTCTGCTTTTAAATGGATTTAGTGTCCTGGGATGGCATGTAATCCATGCATGCACATACAAATTTTTGGCATCTCTTTTGAGAGCCGATAAATTATTCCCATCCCACCCGACCCAAGAAGAGAAAACAAGAAGGTCTCATGCCAGCATGGACGGGACAAGGGGAAGGGGCTGCAGGTGGGAGGGTTGGCTTCTAATTTCTGAAGACATGAGAACCAAAATATAATTTTAACAAAAACTTTGAAGGTTAACCACATTTATTTTTCTGAATTCTGCTCTGTTTGATAGGGGAAAGCCTTCTATGGCATTGCTTTGTCTTCAGCAAAGTAGCTGTACCTACAGTCCCAGCCTTTTCACTCTTATTGTATCTCCTGTAAGGAAGACAGAGATTTGTAACAGGCATATAATTGAAATGAATGACAAATTACTGCCTGGCTTCCTCTCCTCCTGGACTGTAAAAATACTGTGAGACCTGGGAGGACCTGAGTACTTTGCCAGGTCACTGTCCTCATTTTACAGATGAGTGGACAGAGCTCCTCAGAGCCTAAGTGACTTGTCTAAAGTCACACTGTTCATTGGTGCTAGACCCATCTCCTTTAACCTTCTCTCATAGGTATGATTTTCTAGCCCTTCAATCAACTCAACAGCTTTCCTCTGAAGCTTGTCCAAATTTGACTGCCCTTCTCAGCTATAGCTCCTGGAATTAGACACATGAGCCTAAAGGGGTCTAAAGAGAAGATTGCCTGAGTATTCCTCCATTCCAGGTATGCATTCCAATGCCACACTTGCTCCAGGGGTTTATTTTCCGACAATGACCCTCTAGTCTATTTCTGACAGGCTTGAACACATTCTCCCATCTCACGTGTCTCACCTCTGGTTTTCTTCTCCAAGTTTAATGATGCCTTTATTGAGTCACACCAGGCAAATGATAAGACCTCAGATGTTCAAACAACTTTCTTTCTGGAAACACAAAGCACCTTTCTAAGACTATCAGCTCCTTGATGCTTCTGTAAGGGAGGATAGGCTGCCACATTCCAACTTTGTGGACAGACCGAAGCCCAACATTTAACTGATTTAGCCCAAATCACCTAATCAAGATGGGTGAAGATTATTCTGGAGAATGGAGAGATGACTTTATCCTAGTCAGCACTCAACCAATTAGTCCATAATTAACACTCTGTCCCAGTCGTCACCCAAAACGGCCTGCAAATGTCCCTTTCTTTACTATTGTAGGAGTTCCACCATATTCAATGTTCACATGCTTTCAACTCCATGACAGTTATGATATAGAAAAAGTCAAATTGGCTTAATCATTGCCCTTGCAGAGTTTTGCAATTTTTTAAAAAGCATCAGGGGTCTACTTATTTTCTAGGTCCCACCAAGCTACATTCCTATAAATAGGAATTTGGGGCCCCTTTGGGATCAAGATAAACTGCCACCTGGGCTCTCTAAGTGTTTTGTACATATTATTTTCTGTTACTGCACATATCCCATTGCCTTGTATTTACTCACTTACCTGTCTCTCTTGCTCTCCTTTTCTCTACTCCAGGCTCTAGACCAGGAGCTCCAGGCCCCATAGGGATAGCCTATGCATGTTTGTGTTTACAGAAAACCCCCTCTGCAGGTCCCCCCACCTGTGTGGGCCATGACTCTGCTTTTCCAGGTGTGTCCCAGGAAATCACACAGACACTGTTTGTAGGGGAGCTTATGAGTTCTGCTGAGCAGTCTGGGTTTTGCTTCATCCTCAAGGCCATGAATTTGGTGGTTGACTCAGGGAGTAGTTATCAGGGAGCAGTTATCTCCAACATTGACTGCTGATGCCTGTCCTCACTGTCTCATGTCAAAGGGTCATGAAATGGTATATTAAGTAGTGTGACCAGAGTGGAGCGGAAGTAAGTGACACTAGGCTGACCCCAAGAATGGAACCATTTTTGCATCCAGCAAACTGCCCTGGAGATAGGACATGTTAAGCCAATGCTTATTGATGATGGTGATGGTGATAGCCTCATTATCTCCCTAGAAACACTCAAAAGAGGGCTCCTATCTGCTGCAGTTTCTCTTAACTAATAAAGTCTGAAGCCAGACTGCTGAGGACACAGCATTCTAAACACTGAGCTCTCTTGGGACAGTGCCCAGAGCAAGGTTCTGGGAACACAAAATATTTATGTAATCCCTGGGGTGAGGCTACTGGTGGAACCAGCTGAGATGAAATCCCAGCAAGGGGCTTGCGATTCCCCAGCCTTCTGTCCTCCTCCCTTCCAGCAGGAATAATAAATAAAGCCAGCAGTCGGCCTTCTGGAGTTCCTCCTCCAAGGGAGGGATAGCTATAAATGTTGACCAAAGCAATGACCAGCTCAGCACTGCCACAAATTCTGATGTGGGAAGATAATGTCGCTAAAATAATCCTACAAAGAGCTCACACTCATCTGGCAATTGTTGTGAGTCAGGCTCATCTTGCCTTGACTGTCTTATTTAATATAATGCTATGAAGTGGTATTTTTATGCCTGAGTTGCAGATGAGGAGGGTACAAGGATTTCCAAGTGTTACACAGTTTAGTAAATTGTAGAATTAGGAATTGTGACCTAGGTAGGCTCTGTGCCCACAGACCATCATGCCTTTATTTCCCGATGCTGACGCTCCCTCCCTGATGATTGGCAGGGGCTTTTGGAAGGATTGCACCAGAGGACTCACCAACGCAGCAAGATGGCAAAGTGGTAAGACCCAGAGAGGATGCTTCAAGTGAGAAAGTCTTACATTTTTTCCTGGAGAGCACCTCAAGAGAAAAATAAAATCTTCTAAGCCACTTGAACTAAACTCTGAGATTGTGAACTAGGCAATACAAGAATCAGATGAGAGAAAAAGTTTTGCCAACTTCAGAGAGTCACATAGCACAGTTCATCCCCTCCATCTTAGAACAGATCACTTTTATTTTGGCTCTCACTGGAGCTTATAGATTATTTTAAAGTTGTTTCAATAATACTTTATCATGCATATTTGTTAATATCTATTTTTCACTTCTTAAACTATAAGCTATCTAAGGGGTGAGTTTGCACCTCCAATACTTAACATGGTGTCTACAAACATAGGAGGAACTCATTACTGATTTGCTAAGTTAGTCCGTTAATTTGTTATTTTTGTTGCCCTCCATCTATTAAGCCAGATAGAACATGCTTCTTGCTATGTCTGAAACATGTATTTCAGTTGTCATGAACTAATGGGAATCTAGAAGTTGTTCTTTCAAGGCACTTATAAAATGAGCCCAGGCGTAGAATTCAGACGATGCTTGGTTTGGGTTTGATTCCTGGCTCTACCACTCACTCAAAGATTACTTGATTTTTCTACCCTTTGGCCTCTTGCCTGCAAAATTACAGGAATTTCAGAAAATGATTACACTAAATGATACATGTAAGGTAGAATATTATTTCAATACAGGAGCCATAGTGATATTTTTATTTTTAAAAAATAATTTCAACTTTCATTTTAGATTCGGGGGTACGTGTACAGGTTTGTTACATTGGGTATATTGTGTGATACTGAGGTTTGGGGGATGAATAACCCCACCACCCAGGCAGTAGGCATAGTACCCAATAGGTGGTTTTTCAGCCCACACCCCCTCCAGTAGTCCACAGCATCTATTGGCCCCATCTCCATGTCTATGTGTATGCAATGCTTACTTAGCCCCCACTTAAAAGTGAGAACATGTGGTACTTGGTTTTCTGTTCCTGCATGAATTTGTTTGTGTTAATGGCTTCCAGCTGTACTCATGTTGCTGCAAAGGACATGATTTTACTCTTTTTATGGCTGCATGGTATTCTATGGTGTATATATACCATATAGTGATGTTTTTAAAATGTATATCAGACCATATACTTGCCTGCTCACATCTCTCCAATGCCTTAGCATTTCACTCAGAATAGAAGACAGACTCCTTTCATTGCCCTGAAAGGCCCTGCAGGATCTGGCCCCAGTTACTTTTCTCCCCTGTCCAGCCATGCTGGCCTCCTTGTTGTTCAATGAATACTCCAGCCATCTTCCTGCTGTAGGGCCTTTGCGCTGGCTGCTCCCATTGCCTGGAGCCCTTTCCTCCAAGACACTCATGTGGCCAAACTCTTTTGCTTTTTTTGAAATGGAGTCTCACTCTGTTGCCCAGGCTGGAGTGCAGTGGCGTGATCTTGGCTCACCGTAAACTCCGCCTCCTGGGTTCAACGATTCTCCTGCCTTAGCCTCCTGAGTAGCTGGGACTACAGGTGCGTGCCACCATGCTCGGCTAATTTTTGTATTTTTAGTAGAGACAGGGTTTTACTATGTTGGCCAGGCTGATCTCGAACTCCTGACCTCATGATCCACCCGCCTTGGCCTCCCAAAGTGCTGGGATTACAGGCGTGATCCACCTGCTGGCTGGCCAAACTCTTTAGCTGCTTGACCTTCTCAGTAAGGGCTACTACCACCACTTGATTAAAAATTGAATCCTGAACCCCATTCCACAATCCTGACCTGCTGTGGTCTGATCTATTATTTTTCTGTAGCACATATCCCCTTCTAACATATTCTCTGAGTTCCCTATTTATATGTGTGTTATCTGGGAGTCTCCAGTGTCGCTTTTACTCCCAAACGTAGCTTCATAGGAGCAAGGATTTTGGTGTGTTTTGTACAATGATGTATCTCAAGTGCCTAGAATCGTGCCGAGCACACAGTATGGGCACTGAACAAACAATTGTTGATACAGGTTGAATGAAGAGAGCATAGTGCCTAGCTCACAGACAGCCTCAGAAATGGTAATCATTACCACCACCACCATCATCTTCTTCCTCACCATCACTGGGACACTAGCAGCCATTCATAGGGCCTTGAGGAGAACAGATGAATTCAGGTATATAACATATCTGGCACAGGGTTTTTATACACTAAGTACGTGGTAAATGACATTTCCTTTCTTCTTCTCTTTTGTGTCTTTCTTTGTTGCTTCTTTTTTTTTTTTTTTGAGACGGAGTCTTGCTCTGTCGCCCAGGATGGAGTGCAGTGGCTGGATCTCAGCTCACTGCAAGCTCCGCCTCCTGGGTTCACGCCATTCTCCTGCCTCAGCCTCCCGAGTAGCTGGGACTACAGGCGCCTGCCACCTTGCCCGGCTAGTTTTTGTATTTTTTAGTAGAGACGGGATTTCACCATGTTAGCCAGGATGGTCTCAATCTCCTGACCTCGTGATCCGCCCATCTCGGCCTCCCAAAGTGCTGAGATTACAGGCTTGAGCCACCGCGCCCGGCCTGTTGCTTCTTTTTTATGGAGGTCCCTCAGGACATAGCTGTAAAGCAAAACCAATTGCTCAATCCACGTGTAAGTGTCATGTGGGGACATTTACAGAGCATTTTAAAGCTGTTGATTTATTATTATTGCTATTATTATTAGCCAAGTGTCACCACAGAATTTTTGTGACTTCGCATTCTACAGATTATGATTCTCTATTTAAGCATACTTTCTGCTACTTTTACTACAACTCACTAAAAAAAAAGAATAAGGAGGAGGGGCAGAAAGAGGAGGAAGAGAAAACACACAAATAAAAACATACATATTTGTTTTTATAATGTTTGGGTTTGCATTTATATTGGGGGAAAATATATAGAAAAAGAAAATCCTATTCCCAATTTATTCATTTATGTATGTATGTATGTATTTATGTATGTATGTATGTATGTATGTATTTTTGGACAGGGTCTCACTCCATTGCTCAGACTGGAATGCAGTAGTGCAATCACAGATCATGCAGCCTTGATCTCCTGGGCTCAGGTGATCCTCCCACCTCAACCTCCCGAATAGCTGGGACTACAGGCGAGCACCACCATGCCTGGCTAATTTTTTGTATTTTTTTGTAAAGACAGGGTTTTGCCATGTTGCCCGGGCTGCTCTCCAACTCCTGGGCTCAAGCAATCCATCCATCTCGGCCTCCCAAAGTGCTGGGTTTACAGGTGTGAGCCACCATGCTCAGCCCCATTCCCAATTTAAAGTTAAGCTTTCTGTAGAAAATTTGGAAAGTACTATAAACATAAAAATGATACTGAGAAATAAGTAAATATTTCTATGCTGGTGGCTAGAAAATCAGGCTATAAATGTTTTCAAACCAGCAAAAATGTTCACTTTTTGTTTTATCTTTTCTTTTCTCTTTCCTATATCAGCCTAAAGGGAATCATTTTGGATGCTAAACATGTGATGGTTCACAAATTCCGCCTATTGACAGTTAACATAAAACACATTAGTGACAGCTCATTTTCTTTGCCTCTTGGAAATGCAGAGAATGTGGCTGAGATCTTGGGGAGGACCAGTCATTAAGATGAGTTCTCTCTGGTTGTCAAATCCAATGTTCACCTTAGGCTAGAAATGCACTCTACTGCCCTCCTTTCCTTAAAACCCCAAGCAATCAGCATATGGCTCTGTTGTCCTTACACTTCCATATAGCTGGTTTCTTATTTGTTTTTTCCAAATCAAGGAATTCTTGAATGCTGCGTGGAACAGCTCCAGCAGTTGTTGACAGAATTGTCTGTGCTGCCAGCCAGTCATGCTATTATATTTTTCTGTAAAATGTTTTTACAAGAAGCCATGCTTATCATGTCACATTAGAAATTCAAATGACTCTCTTATAAATTTAATACTTCTTTGGTTGGAACTCATGCCCAGATGCCAACTCTTTTATCATGCCAAAAATTATATATTCTGCATAAAATGTAAATTATCTTAACTTCCTATGCGCCACCCATTCCCAAACTTAGGGGATAGCCAGCATTGGCATAGCCGTGTTGACAGCCAAGAATTTGTCATCAGGGGTGGATTCCTGGGGACAAAACTAGATGTAATTCATACCTATGTTTAAGTATAATCAAGGCTCAAGTAAACAAATATAAACATTAGTCCCAAAGAGGTAGGGTTGAAGTTAGAATTCTAAAGCCAGGCATAGGACTTATGCAGAGCAACAGTGAACCAAGGAAAAAGGGTGTGGCCAGAAGGGCAATTTTTGGAAAAGCTGGAGAGTGCACATGGGTGAGTGTGTCGGGCTGTCTTAATGGGCAGGAGGCAGGGCACAGGTAAAGGCAAGACCCAGTGGGCAGAGTTTAAGACTAAAGATGGACAATTTGTAGTTTTTGTATTTAAATAAGCTTACTGAATGCCGTACACAAAAATAAACTCAAAATGGATTAAAGATTTAAATTTAAGGCCTGAAACTATAAAACTCCTAGAAGGAAACATGGAGGAAAAGTTTCATGACACTGGTCTGAGAAATGATTTCTTGGATGCATCACCAAAAGCACAGGTAACAAAATAAAAAATAGATAAGTGGGTCTATATCAAACTAAAAGGTTCTGCACAACAAAGGAAATAATCAACAAAATGAAAAGGCAGCCTATAGATTGGGAGAAAATAATTGCAAATCATGTATCTGATGAGGAGTTAATATCCAAAATGTGTAAGGAACTCACACAATTCAATTGCAAAAACAAAAAAATGGGCAAAGGACTTGAGTAAACATTTATCCAAAGATATACAAATGGCCAACATGTATATTAAAAGATGCTAAATGTCACTGATCGTTAGGGAAATGCAAATCAAACCCACAATCCTGTATCAGCTCACACCCATCAGGATGGCTATTACTGGGATAAAAAAAAGATATTAAGTGTTGGCGAGGATGTGGAGAAATTGGAATTGGAATCCTTGTATACTGTTGGTGGGAATGTAAATTGGTACATCATTACTAAAAACAGTATGAAAGTACCTCATAAAAGTAAAAATAGAACCACCATATGAGCCAGCAATCCCACTTCTGGGTATTCATCTACAATAATTACATTGAGAATTTCGAAGAGATATTTGCACTTCAATTTCATTGTAGCATTATTCACAATAGCAAAGATATGGAAGTAACCTAAATGTTGGTCAATGAATGAATAGATAAGAAAAATGTGATATATACACAAAATTGAATATTATTCAGCTTTACACAAGGAGGAAATATTGCCATACAAGACCACATGGATGAACCTGGAGGACATTATGCTAAGTGAAACAAGGTAGGCATAGAAAGAAAAATACTGTGTGATTCCACCTATATGAGGTATCTAAAATAGTCAACTACATACAAACAGAGTAAAATGGTGGTTTTCAGGGGCTGGGGGTAGATAGAAAAGGGAAATTGATATTTACCAAATATAAAGTTGCAGTTGTGCAAGATGATTAAGTTCTAGAGATTGGCTATACAACATTGTACCTCTGGTTAACAATACTGCATTTTTCACTTAAACTTTTGTTAAAAGGGTAGATCTTGTGTTAAATGTTCTTACTACAATGAAAAAAACATGGATTTTTCTCATCACACATGCATGATCTTTATAAATATTTGGAAAATACTTTAAGTATAACAAAGAAAATAAAAATTACTTATAAGTCTGCCAAGAATTGCAATCATCAGAGAAAGTCACAGATATCATTAGAAAAATTACATGCCTTTAGAGAGACTACCTCATGATTATTAAGCAGTTATTATATGATGAACACTGATTTAGTGGCTTTATATGTAGTTAGTTCATTTAATCCTCAAAACATTCCTTTGAGGCAGAAACTATTATCAGCCCTGTTTTGCTCATGAGGAAAGTCAGGCACTGAAGAGTTAGGTAATGTCACAATGCTACGCAGCTAATAAATGACGGAGTCAGGAATCAAGATGATGTGTTTAACTCTAGTGTCCACTTCATATAATTTAATTTTAGAATAAATGACACATTCATATGTCTCATAAACCCCAAGACTATTTTAAAAAAGGTATCAAATAAAAGGCTGGCCTCCTACCTCCATCCCCATCTGCCCCATACCTCCAATATCATAGGTAACCGCTTCGATGAGTTTTCTGAGTACCTTTCAAGGGTTTCCTATATAAATGCAACCAAATGCAAATATGTTCTCTAGTTTGTTTTGTTTTAAACAATCAACTTTATTTTTTAGAGCAGTTTTGGGTTCGCAGGAAAATTGAATGGAAAGTAAAAAGGGACTCCTATGTGTCTCCTGTCCCCATCCACACATGGCACCTTCCCCACTATCAGCATCCCTGCCAGAATGATGCATTTGTCACATTTGACACATCATTATCTCCCAAAGTCTGTAGGTCATACTCGAGTTTACTCTCAGTGTTGAATATTCTGTGGGTTTTGACAAATGTATAATGACATGTATCCATCGTTACAGTATCATATTGAACAGTTTCACTGCCCTAAAATTTCTCCGTGCTCTGTCTACTCAGCCCTCCATCTCCCAACCCCTGGAAACCATTGGTCTTAGTTACTGTCTCTACAGTTTTGCCTTTTCCAGAGTATTATAGAGCTGTAATTATACAGCATGTAAGCATTTCAGATTGGCTTCTTTCACTTAGTAATTTGAACTTGAGTTTGCTCCATGTCGTACATGGTGTCTTAGTCCATTTATATTGCTATAAATGAATGCCTGAAGCTGCATAATTCATAAAGAAAAGAGGTTTATTTGGCTTATGGTTCCGCAGGCCATACAAAGATGGCCTAAGCATCTGCTTCTGGTGAGGACTTCAGGATGCTTCCACTCATAGAGGAAGGTAAGGGGACATGCAGAGATCACATGGCAAGAGAAAAAGCAAGAGAGAGAGGTGAACAGGAGATGCCAGGCTCTTTATAACAACCAGTTCTTAAGGGAACGAATGGAGTAAGAACTCACTCACTCTACCCTCCACTCAGGTAGGTCATTCATCTATTCAAGAGGGATCTGCCCCATGACACAAATTCCTCCCATTAGGCTTCACCTCCAACACTGGGGATCAAATTTCAATATGACATTGGGGCAGGGGGCAAATATCCAAATCATAGCACATAGCTTGATAGCTCATGTCTTTTTAGTGCTGAATAATATTCTGTTCTCTGAATGTACTAGAGTTTCTTTATCCATTAATCTACAAAAGGACATTTTGGTTGCTTCCAAGCTTTGGTAATTATTAATAAAGCTGCTATAAACATCTGTGTGCCAGGTTTTATGTAAACATAAATTTTTAACTCATGAGAGTAAATACCAAAGAATGTGATTGCTGGATCATATGGTAAGTACATGTTTAGTTTTGTAAAAAACTGCCAAACTGCCTTCTAAGGTGTTGTGTCACTTTACATTCCCACCAGAAATGAATGAGTTCCTGTTGCTCCACATTCAAATTCAGCATTTAGTGTCATCAGTGTTTCGGATTTGACCATTCTCATAGGTGTGTAGTGGTATATCATTATTGTTTAAATTTGCATTCCCTAATGACATATGACATTGAACATCTTTTCATATGCATATCTGCCACTTGTATATTTTCTTTGGTGAAATGTCTGTTCTGATCTTTTGCCCACTTTAAAATCAGGTTTCATTTTCTTTTTGCTGGGTTTCAAGGGTTCTTGGGATATTTTATTTTATTTTTTAATTTTTGTGGGTACATAGTAGGTGTATATGTTTATGGGGTACATGACATATTTTGATGCAGGCATACAATATGTAATAATCAAGGTAAATGGGGTATCCATAATTTCAAGCATTTATCTTTTATGTTACAAACAATACAATTATACTCTTTTAGTGATTTTAAAATGTACAATAAATTATTATTGAGTGTAGTCACTCTGTTGTGCTATCAAATACTAGATCTTATTCATTCTATCTACCTTTTTGTACTCATTAACCATCCCCATTTTCCCCCACCCTCACCCCACTACCCTCCTAAGGCTTTGGTAACCATTATTGTGTTCTATCTCCATGAGTTCAATTGTTTTGATTTTTAGCTCCCACAAACAAGTGAGAACATGTGAAGTTTGTCTGCTGTGCCTGTCACTTAACACAATAACCTACAGTTTTATTCATGTTGTTGCAAATGAGAGTATCTCATTCTTTTTATGGCTGAATAGTACTCCATTCTGTATATGTACCACATTTTCTTTATTTATTTATCTGTTGATGAACACTTAAGTTGCTTCCAAATCTTGGCTATTGCAAATAGTACTGTAATAAACATGGGAATGTAGATATCTCTTCGATATACTAATTTCTTTTGAATGTATACCCAGCAGTGGGATTGCTGGATCATATGATAGCTCTGTTTTTAGTTTTTTTAAGGAACTTACAAAGTGTTCTCCATAGTCGTTGTACTAACTTACATTCCCACCACTAGGGTACAATGGTTCCCTTTTCTTTACATTCTTGCCAGCATTTGTTTTTGCCTCTCATTTTGGATATAAGCCATTTTAACTGGGATGAAATGCTATCCCATTGTAGTTTTGATTTGCATTTCTCTGATAATCAGTGATGTTGAGCACCTTTAAATATGCCTGTTTGTTATTTGCATGTTTTCTTTTGAGAAATGTCTATTCAAATCTTTTGCCCATTTTTAGATCAGAGTATTAGATTTTTTCCTATAGAGTTGTTTGAGCTCCTTATATATTCTGGTTATTAATCCCTTGTCAGGTGGATAGTTTGCCAATATTTTCTTCCATTCTGTGGGTCGTCTCTTCACTTTGTTGACTGTTTCCTTTGCTGTGCAGAAGGTTTATAACTTGTGATTCCATTTGTCCATTTTTTAATCTAGTTGCCTGTGCTTATTGGGTATTACTCAAGACATTTTTGCCCAGACTGATGTCCTGGAGATTTCCCCCAGTGTTTTCTTATAGTAGTTTCATAGTTTCAGGTCTTAGATTTAAGCCTTTAATCCATTTTGATTTGATTCATATATATGGTGAGATACGGGGTCTGGTTAAATTCTTCTGCGTATGTATATCCAGTTTTCCCAGCATTTATTGAGAATGTCTTTTCCCCAGTGTGTGTTCTTGGCACCTTTGTAAAAAATGAGTTCACTGTAGGTATGTGGATTTGTTTCTGGGTTCTCTATTCTGTTCCATTGGTCTATTTGTCTGTTTTTATGCCAGTACCTTGCTGTTTGGGTTGCTATAGTTTTGAAGTACAATTTGAAGTCCAATAATGTGATTCCTCCAGCTTTGCTTTTTTGCTTGGGATAGCTTTGGCTATTCTGGGTCTTTTATGGTTCCATCTAAATTTTAGGATTTTTTTCCTACATCTGTAAAGAATGTCATTGGTATTTTTATAGGGGTTGCATTGAATCTCTAGATTGCTTTAGGTAGTATGGACATTTCAATAATATTGATTCTTCCAATCCATGAACATGGAATATCTTTCTACTCTGTATTTTTTAGATAATAGCCCTTCATCTTATATGTCTTTTGCACATATTATTGTACCCTGTGGATTGTCTTCTTATGCTCTTGAATGTTCTTTACTTTTACTTTTTTATATATAAGTGGTAGTATTTGTTATACATTTTTCTGGATCTTATTTTTTCATTTAATGTTATATGTTGGAGATCCTTTCATCTAAGTCTATAAATAATTTATCATTATTTCAGCTGCATACTACTCCATTGTGTGGCTATATCTTGATTTATTTAACCAGTTCCTTACAGAGAGACACTGAGTTGTTTCCCGTCTTTTGCTAGAACAGTAAATGCTCCAATGAATAACCATGTATGCACAACATTTGGTATGACTGCAGGTGTGTCTGGAGGAGAGAACTACATTTCACCACTATGCTGTGCTATGGCACATTGGGAAATGGCTGCTTATTTACTGCATGCCTAAGAGCAAGTGGATTGCAAATGCTCTTTAACCAAGTTTCACTCTGTTGTCAGAGAATTATTTGATGTGCAAAGACTTCCTGGGGATCCCAAGAGAAGAACTTCAGGCTCTGCTCTGAAGACACACTAGCTTGCTGGTTCCTTCTCACTTCTGGGCTTTCTCACAGGCCGTACTACTTACCTCTCACTCTTCCCCTGGATAACTCCTGCTTATCTCAGCCTAAGTTACCACCTTCTCAGGAAAGACTCCCCTATATCTCCCAAGTGGCATTGCATCCCTCTGTTACTCAGTCTCATAGCTCCCAAACCTTGCCTTTATAGGACCTACATCAATCATAATTCATGTTTACTTATATAGTGATTGTCTTCCATTGCCCCATGACAGCAGTGACCATGTCTGTCTTATTCTACTTATTCCACTGTATTCCTGGCATCCAACCCAGTGGCTTACAGGTGGCAAGTAATTGATAAACATTTGTAGAAATTCAGATTAACTGGGCAACTGTCTCTTTGTCCTTCAGATCAATTCAACCTTTCAGAATTATTTATTTTATTTATTTATTTATTTATTTATTTATTTATTTATTTATTGAGAAGGAATCTTGCTCTGTCGCCCAGGCTGGAGTGCAGTGGCGCAATTTCAGCTAACTGCAAGCTCCGCTTCCCAGGTTCACACCATTCTCCTGCCTCAGCCTCCCGAGTAACTGGGACTACAGGCACCCGTCACCACACCCGGCTATTTTTTGTATTTTTAGTAGAGACGGGGTTTCACTGTGTTAGCCAGGATGGTCTTGATCTCCTGACCTTGTGATCCGCCCGCCTCAGCTTCCCAAAGTGCTGGGATTACAGGCGTGAGCCACCGTGCCCAGCCAAAGTGTTTTAAACTTTTGAAGTCTTGCTTGTATTAAGTCAGGTTTGAGAAAAATCGAACACTTTGATTGGCTCTGGATTAGGTGATGTAACACTTTCAAAGAGATAAACTAAACATTAGCATCTGGCATCGAGAGTATCAGCTTATATGTTTCCCATACATAGTCCCTTAGATGGGCTACTAACTGAAATGGTACTTAGGCACTAGTCAGCCTTGGTTTCCAAAGATGATTTGCATGCCAGACTCTTGTCCCTGTCAGCCCGATTCTAAAGACTGGGATCACTACTTTATATCCTGGGGCTATAACTGCTAATCCCAAGAATCTTCTGAAGAGAAGTAAGGGAGGTGAATGTGCATGTTACGGCTTCATGGTGGTAGAAACGATTAGGAGAAAAACAAATGGAATTTTGCCTTTAAATAACCATGCTATTGCTGAGGGAGGGAGGACAGTCTCATATTCACCTCCTGAGCAAATCCTGATCCTCTGATAAACAACAGCTGAGTGAAAAATTGTAACCACTCATGAGAAGCAGCCCCTGGTGAGCTATGTATAATCACAAAGGAATTCTAAGAACAAAAGGGATAACCTTTGTAGTTATAAAAGTTCATGTTTCTGAACATGGGAAAAAAGAGATCACAAAAGATGCTGTCAAATCTCCTGTGTGTAGTTTCCATGTAAATGGATTTATGCTGATTTCGGCCCAGTGACATTTTCGTTTTCCCAAATCCTTTACTTTCACATAAATAAAACTGACTCCTGGACTACTCTAGAAGGGGTCAATGATTTGGTTTAATTACTTCTCCAGGGGAATGGGGAGAAGCTTAGATAAATAGAGTTGGTTTTCTCTGAGAGCAAGCTCGCATATATTGACACATTACCTCCTCTCCCACAGAGGCCCTAAATGGCATGCTAGAAGAGGGAAAATAAGAGACTTGATATGTTCTGCCTCTTCACAAGAAGGTGTATTTTAAAGATAAAAAAGCACTTACTATTAGAGCTTCACAGTGTCAGGGAACTTCATGTAAAATAAAGGATTTGGTATTGGTAAACGATGTGCTTTCTCCTAGCAAGATAATTTTTGAGAATGCATGAGGCTTCCTTAGCCCTGCATATTCATTCGTTCCCCATCACAAATCTATATGACACATATTACAGGACAGTAAATGAGATTTCTATTACCTATTTGTCTATAGTTAATAACAGTTGTAGCTCAACCAATGGATCGACAGCTATTGAGTGTCCTCTGTGTGTCAGGGTACAGGTAGAGGCAGTATTGGATGTGATAGAGAGCATAGGTTCTGGAGGAGGGCAGATGTGTGGGACCTTGGGCCATTTACATGACCTCTCGGAGATTTTGTGTTTTCACATGAAACAATAGATACAAAGTATTTACCACCTTACCTGGCTCGGCATATAATTAGCACACGATAAAGAATGGCTGAGCTCTTATTATCGTTATTATTATGTGGCACTGAAGAGAAAACACAGTCCCTGTCCTCAAAAGTACTAAAATCTAGTGGCAAAACAAGACTTGCGCAAGTGCTGGGATAACTAAAAGTGCAAGGCACTGCATGATTCTCGGTGCAGATGGTTTGAATGAGGCCGTGGCATATCTTGCCACAAAATCAGAAAATTGTATGCAGTAGCAGATGGAAGAAAAATCATACTTTCATGTAATATTGCCATTTTTTTTTCATTTTTTAGAATTATTAAAAATGTGGCCCCCTCTGGAAAGTTGGGGGAAAGGTGCACCTAGTCTCCTCCCTTATCTTTGTGATGTACAGATGACATCTTTTTGTCTAGTTAATTTCAGCTTCCTACAGTGCAATTTGAGCCCACTAGGTCACTACACCAGGTTAAATGTCCCTTGTTAGATGTATGAGGTGTTATAAAAATAAGTGAAATAGAGAGATGTAGCAAGCGAGTATGTTCGTAAAGCAAGATAGGATGCCCTACCAGTTCTAGTCCCCTAGGAAGCAAAAGCCAAGACAATAAGTGTAAGAGATGTACTGGGGGCAATGACTTTGGAAGATAAAGGCGAGAGGGAACAGGAGTGGGCAGAGAATATACCTTCAGACTGTGATGCAGGTCTAATAGGCTATGAAAGGAGAGGGGAAGGAAAGAGGACTGGAAAGGAAGAGCTCCAGACTGTAGTGTAGCTCTAAGAAAATCTCAGCCAGCACTTTGGGGTATCCCAATGGACAGAAGCCACCAGGCTCTGGAGTCTCCACCATGCTCAGTCATTGGCTGGGGCTTCCCAGGGAGCAACGGCATGGATTCAATGCAGCAGGGATCCCAAACATACCACACTTGGAAGCGTCAGTTAACTGAATCCTTCCCAGCAGATTCTGCTTGAAGGGAGATCTGAGGGTGCGCCTCCATAGTTGCCACAGATGTTCTACAAAATCGGACAGAGAAGAAGAAAGAGCTCTTAGAGTATAGAAGGGTGATTACTGAAGTTAGACATTCAATTGAAGGATTTACAATTAAAGTGGAGAAATTTCTCAGAGTATATAAGTCAAAGAGATAGAAATATGAAATATACAAAATAAAAAAGAGACATTAGAAGAGCAATCCAGTAACATCATTATCCTATTAATAAAAATTTCAGAAGAAAAGACAAAAGAAAAATTTCTAGAACTGAAAACCAGGTAGAGTGTTCAGTGCAATGAATAAAAAAGGGCTAACACCTTAATACAGCCTCATAAAATTACAAAACACTAAAAAGAAGCTTTCAGAGAGTCAAGACAGTTCACTTACAAATGAGTAAGAATCAGACTGTCATCAGACTTCTTAAGAGTAACAGTGGATGCTAGTAAACAAAGTATGTCTCTATTAAAAATAAAAATATATTAGCTGGGCATGGTGGTGCACGCCTGTAGTCCCAGCTACTGGGGAGGCTGAGGTGGGAGGATCCCTCAAACCCAAGAGGTTGAAGCTGTGGTGAACCATGATCACGTCACTGCACAGAGCTTTATCAACAGAGTGAGACCCCATCTATTAAAAACAAAACAAAAACAAAAATAGAGTGCTTTAAAGACTCCTAAGAAAATTATTTTCCTACTGAAAATTCTTTCTGGCCAATAATGAGAGATTAAAGCATGTAAGCACTCAGAAAATGTGATTTGAAAGCAACTTGTCTTAGGTACTAGAGGACATTACTCCAGTGTCATTAAAAGCAAAAAGAAAAAGGAAGACCTGAAATTCAAGAATCCGTGAATTCAAACCAGTAAAACAATGATGAGAATCTCCAGGATGACATTTGCAGCAGATTTAGAGAACTTCAGTCCAGACTAAAGCCAGAAGCAAAACGGACCAGGAGGAAGGTCTGAATGCAGTAAAATGTATGATCAAAACTGGTAATCATTGAGGAGATAATAAAAGCCTGGGATGGGTGCAGTGACTCATGCCTGTAATCCCAGTACTTTGGGAGTCAGAGTCAGAAGGATTGCTTGAGGTCAGGAGTTCGAGATCAGCCTGCGTAACACAGCAAGACTACATCTCAAAAAAAAAGAAAAAAAAGAAAAAAAAGAAAAAAAAAGTCTGAAATGACCCTTTCTCTCAAATAAGAAGGGCAAAAAGGACTTTAGAAAAAATAAAAACCCTATTATAAAAGTATGGTACATTAACAAGTAAACAAAAATGTCATGTCTATTTAGGCAAATGAAATAGTAGGGAAAAGGAAAATCTATTTGGTTTTAATGCTAGGAATAGTTATTTTTTAAATGTGACTCAGGAATCCTGGCATTGAAACAATAGAAAATCAAAAGTAATCCTAATACACTACTCGACCAAGCAGTAAACTACATTTACGTCATGATAGTAATGTAAAGATCATTCATGTTCAGATTTAGAGTCAATCCATGGATAAAGTAGGAATTTTGGTGAAATTTTCAGACCTAATCTAATTGTTAATAAATATTTGACAATGTAAAATAACACAGAGCTGACAGAAGATGCAATGTGAGGGAAAAGAGGAATGTGGAGGACGACTGAGGCCACTTTCCAACTTGGAAAGATATAGAGAAAGTTGATGGAAACAAATAATTTTAACCATATTATTTAATATTATGAAATTAACTAATGGAAAAGTTAAAAATAATATGAAATATTGGGAAGAGGATGAGACGAGATTACTGCGAGATAAATTTTCATTTCTCATGTGTTAATTGATGACTATAAATGAAAAATCAGGATACAGAATCATAATTATATTAACCACATTTATGAAAATAACTAACCAAAGAATTAAATATGGAAACAATCAGAAGAAATGACCATATGTCAAAGACTGAATGGGAAAATATCAATTTCCTTGAGTTCTTCTACATTATTTTATTTTCACCAAATATGAGTATTGTTTTGATAAAAATTATACTTAAAAACAAAAGAAGGCCAGGTGTGGTGGCTCATGGCTGTAATTCCAGCACTTTGGGAGGCTGAGGTGGGTGGATCATTTGAGGTCAAGAGTTTGAGACCAGCCTGGCCAACATGGTGAAACCCCATCTCTACTAAAAATACAAAGATTAGCTGGGTATGGTGGCATGCACCTGTAGTCCCAGCTACTTGGGAGGCTGAGGCAGGAGAATCACTTGAACCCAGGAGGTGGCAGTTGCAGTGAGCTGAGATCACGCCACTGCACTCCAGCCTGGGTGACAGAGCAAGACTCTGTCTCAAAAAACAAAACCAAAGAAGAAACCCTTTTAATCTTATATTGTTTAAGGCAATAGTGGTTGCCATAACAATTTTATACCATGCCAATTGCCTAAGACGGTGCATGGCACGTAGACACTCAATAAACTTTTGCCCATCCCTTGACATCAGACTATTTTAAACTATATCCTAGAGGAGGTGACTTTAAACTTTTAGATTTTCTGTCCCTTTTTTTTTTTTTGACAAGGAGTCTCGCGCTGTCGCGCAGGCTGGAGTGCAGTGGCTGGATCTCAGCTCACTGTGACCTCCGCCTCCCGGGTTCACGCCATTCTCCTGCCTCAGCCTCCCAAGTAGCTGGAACTACAAGCGCCCGCCACCTCACCTGGCTAGTTTTTTGTATTTTTTAGTAGAGACGGGGTTTCACCATGTTAGCCAGGATGGTCTCGATCTCCTGACCTCGTGATCCGCCCGTCTCGGCCTCCCAAAGTGCTGGGATTACAGGCTTCAGCCACCGCGCCCGGCCAGATTTTCTGTTCCTTTAGTGAGGGCAGAATGTTGTGTGAATCATCTGTCTGATTCTTCTCTTCTTGCACCCCTCCTCTCTTTCTTCCTCTCTCTCTCTCTCACACACACACGCACACACACACTATGCCATATGCCAGAACAGATGAGAAAATTGGTCCATTTCTCAAGGAAACACAAAAATAGTGGTCATCATTTTAAATTGCCTGTCATTATTATTATTTCATGCTCGAAATAAAAATGTGCAGACACTAGGACATTGTGGGCATTAAATCTGCAGTGACATAAGAATGAGGAGAGTATTCCATAGCTACTGATCTGAACATTGCCCAGCTTCTTGAGCTCGTTCCTTTTCCTAGCCTTCTCTTCAGGCTTTATGTGGCTCCGAAAAAAAAATATATATATTATAATATATATATGTATGTGTGTATATATATATATAGTTTTTATCTCACTTTCGGCTCAATAATCAATTTGGTTAGGGAAGTGACTTCCTTTGTTAACATTATCATCATAGCACACAAGGACAGCTTTTCTGTTATTCACAAGCAGCTTACTTTGCTCCCATCCTCTTCCTACAGCATAAACGGTTGCATCCTGGAAAATCTAGACTATAAGCTCCCCTCTGGGGCATTCGTGTACTTGAGGCAATAACTAGCCCAATGCCAGACATCCTTTCTGTAAGCTTTGACTTACACAAGTTTCCAGAAGCCAGAACAAAAATCCTCTGCCACACCCTCTACCAAGATTAGAATAATTACCCTTTTCTTTTATTCTGATGTCGAGGGATCAGTAAATGTTCACTGGGTGTCTATGTGCCATGTACCATGTTAGGCAATTTGCATCTTATTTTATTTCTACAAGAATCCTAGGAGGCAAGGACTATTAGAGCCGTTTTTCAAGCATGAAAACCAAGATTTATAGAATTCATATAGGTAGTAAGCAACGAAACCGGGATTTAAAGCCTGTCTGCTGGTTACAAATCCTGCCCTGAGAAAGGCCCTCCAGTCTACTGTTAAGTCTTACGGTTTGGATTTAATCACCGTTCTTCTTCTGCTCTGTATTACTCAATATAAAATATTAGCAGATACTTTATCAAATGTACTATTCTGCTCTGCTTATATCATCTTGTTTTATCCCTATAGGCTCATACTTAAAAAAAAATTTTTTTAGTAGAACTGACTAAAATTAACCTCACAGGTTTAGCGTCTCCACTGTTTGTACACTGAGACTCATCTCCTCTGTCTTTTTCTAGCATTTTCCTATCATTATAACATCACAAAACCTCAGCCAGAGTCTGCTTTCATCCACAGCGAAAGCACTTCTTGGGAAAGGAAGAACTAATTCCAAACAATCATAGCTGTTAAGTAATTTAAGCTATTTTGATGCCACATGGATTATCTTAAATTTGTCTATATTGGATAAAATTCTCAGCACACTTTTTATAAATAAGATGAAATTTTACATCACATCCAAAATATCGGTTTTAATTTTTTAAATAATTAGGCAGGAAACAAAATGGCAAATTATAAACACAACATGTTGTTTTTATAGCACTTTCATATTCGCTTATAATATATGAATATTTTAAGGGTAGAATCTTATTTGCAATTTTAAATAATATGTATTTCAACATATAGTGTAGTAACAGTGGTATATAATGTCCAATGAATAGATGCAGTAACTGAGGCATTCTATTAAGGGATTCAAGATTCAGTGGCAGCAGAAAATGTGTAGTTGGGTGGATTTCATGTGAGTGAATTTGACTAGGCTGAAGTCTGCTATTTAATAAGGAGAAAATAGCAAGCAACATATGTTACAGGCATATCTCGGAGATACTGCAGTTTTGGTTCCAGATCATCACAATATAGTGATTGCAATAAAGCAAGCCACACATTTTTTTCTTTTTTTTTGGTTTCCCAGTGTATATGAAAGTTTGGCTGGGCACGGTGGCTCACGCCTGTAATCCCAGCACTTTGGGAGGCCGAGGCAGGCTAATCATGTGAAGTCAGGAGTTCAAGAGCAGCCTGACCAAGACGGCGTTTAGTAGAAACCCCGTCTCTACTAAAAATACAAAAGTTAGCTGGGCGTGGTGGCGCATGCCTGTAATCCCAGCTACTTGGGAGGCTGAGGCAAGAGAATCACTTGAACCTGGGAGGCGGAGGTTGCGGTGCGCTGAGACGGTGCCACTGCACTCCAGCCTGGGCAACAGACTCCATCTCAAAAAAAAAAAAAAGCTACATTTATACTCTACTGTCATCTGAGCCTTCAGGGAGTTGTAATCTTTTTTGCTGGTGAAGGGTTTTGCCTTGATGCTGATGGCTGCTGACTAGTCAGGGTAGTGGCTGATTGCTAAAGGTTGGGGTGGCTATAGCAATGTCTTTTTTTTTTTTTTTTTTTTTTTGAGACAGGATCTCACTCTGCTGCTCAGGCTAGTGTGCAGTGGCTTGATCACAACTCCCTGCGGCCTCAAACTCCTGGGCTAAAGCAATCCTCCTGCCTCAGCTTCCCAAGTAGCTGGACTGCTTGGCATGTGCCACCATGCCTGGGTAATTTTTATTTTTTGTAGAGATGAGGTTTTGCTATGTTGTTCAGGCTGGAGCAGTGTCTTAAGGCAAGGCAACAATGAAGTTTGCTGCATTGATTGACTCTTCCTTTCATGAAACATTTCACTGTAGTATTCGATGTTATTTGATAGCTTTTTTATCCACGGTAGAACTTCTTCCAAAATTGCAGTCAATCCTCTCAAACCCTGTCATTGCTTTATCAGTTAAGTGTATGTAATACTCTAAACTCCTTGTCATTTCAACAATGTTCACAGCATCTTCACCAGGATTAGATTCCATCTCAAGAAACCACTCTTTGCTCATCCGTAAGAAGCAATTCCTCATCCATTCAAGTTTTATCATGAAGTTGCAGTGATTAAGTCACATCTTCAGGCTCTACTTATAATTATCATTATTTTGCTTTTTCTACCGCATCTGTAGTGATCTCCACTGAAGTCTTGAACCCTTAAACTCATCCATGAGGGTTGGAATCAACTTCTTCCAAACTTCTGTTAATGTTGATATTTTGACTTCCTCCCATGAATCACAAATGCCCTTGATGGCATCTAGAATGGTAAATTTTTTTTCAGAAGATTTTCTATCTAGTTTTCCCAGATCCATCAGAGGAATTACTATCTATGGCAGCTATAGCCTTATGAAATTTATTTCTTAAATAATAAAATTTGAAAGTCAAATTTACTCCTTGATTTATGGGCTATGGAATGGAAGTTGTGTTAGCGATTAAAATAACATTAATCTCCTTGTGTATCTCCATGAGAGCTCTTGGGCAACCAGGTGCATTGTCAATGAGCAGTCATAGTTTGAAAGAAATCTTTTTTTTCTGAGCAGTAGTTCTCAATAGTGAGCTTAAAATATTCAGTAAACCATGTTGTAAACAGTTGTGCTGTCATACAGGCTTTCTTGTTCCATTTATAGAGCACAGGCAGAGTATATTTAGCATAAATCTTAAGGGCCCTAGAATTTTCAGAATGATATATGAGCATTTACTTAAATTCAAAGTTACTAGTGGCATTATCCCCTAACAAGAGAGTCAGCCTGCCTTTTGAAGATTTGAAGCCAGGCATTGGCTTCTTTTTAGCTATGAAAGTCCTAGATGTCATTTTCTTCCAACATAAGGTTATTTTGTCTATACTGAAAATCTGTTGTTTAGTGTTGCCACCTTCATCAATTATTTTAGCCACATCTTCTGGGTAACTTGCTGTAGCTTCTACATTAGCACTTGCTGCCTCATTTTGCACTTTTATGTTATAGAGGTGGCTTCTTTCCTTAAACCTCATCAACCAACCTCTGCTAGCTTCCAATTGTTCTTCTGTAGCTTTCTCACCTCTTTCAGCCATCACAGAATTGAAGACAGTTAGGGACTTTGGTTTAAGAGAATGCTGTGGCTGGTTTGATCTTCTATGCAGACCACTCGAACTTGCGCCACATCAGCAATAGGGCTGTTTTGCTTTCTTATCATTCATGTACTCACTGGAGTAGACTTTAAATTTCCTTCAAGACCTTCCCCTTTGCATTCACAACTTGGCCAACTGTGTGGCATAAGAGGCTTAGCTTTCAGCCTGTCTTGGCTTTTGACATACCTTCTTCACTAAGCTTAATCATTTATAGCTTTTGATTTAAAGTGAGAGACGTGCAACTCCTCCTTTCACTTAAACACTTAGAGGCCATTGTAGGGTTTACTAATTGGCCTAATTTCAATAGGGTTTTGAGGAATAGGGAGGCCTGAGTTGAGGAAGAGAGATAGGGGAATGGCTAATTGGTGTAGCAGTCAGAACACACACAACATTGATTACATTTGTCATCTTATTGGGGTGCAGCTCATGACACCCCAAAACAACTACAGTAGTAACATCAAAGATCAGTGATCACAGATCACCATAACACATATAAAAATAACAGGAAACGGCCGGGCGCGGTGGCTCAAGCCTGTAATCCCAGCACTTTGGGAGGCCGAGACGGGCGGATCACAAGGTCAGGAGATCGAGACCATCCTGGCTAACACGGCGAAACCCCGTCTCTACTAAAAACACAAAAAATTAGCCGGGCGAGGTGGCGGCGCCTGTGGTCCCAGCTACTCAGGAGGCTGAGGCAGGAGAATGGCGGGAACCCGGGAGGCGGAGCTTGCAGTGAGCTGAGATCTGGTCACTGCACTCCAGCCTGGGCGACAGAGCGAGACTCCGTCTCAAAAAAAAAAAAAAAAAAAAAAAAAAAAATAACAGGAAACATCTCTGAACCTATTCTGGTTTGGGGGCTGCCTGATAAAAAGAATAATATTAATTATGAAAAAGTTTAAAAGTGTAATAATATTAATTATGAAGAAGTTTAAAAGTTTAATATTAATTATGAAGAAGTTTAAAAGTGTGATAATATTAATTATGCAAAAATTACCAAAATGTGACACAGAAACACAAAATGAACACACGCTGTTGGAAAAATGGCAGCGACAGACTTGCTTACGCAGGGTTGCAACAAACCTTTAATTTGTTTTAAAAAAATCTGCAAAGCACAATAAAACAAGATATGTCAGTATTTGTAGGTATACAACTCTCAATTTAGAGTCTAGTTCATCCTTTTACAGAAAGCAATAAAAACCAGACTTATAGGAACTAAAATGTAAAGAAAGACTAAAGACATAAAAATAAGGCAAAATAATTAAGTTAGAATGTTTGAAGTATTAGATTGGCTAAGTATCACTTCTAGTTTTGTAAGTGAACATTATTTAGGAACAATTTACATATAACAAAATGTACAAATTTTAAGTGAAGTGTGACGAGTTTTGACAAATGCATACACTCACTTAACCACCCTCACAATCAATGCATATAATATTTCCACCATTCCAAAACTTTTCTGTCCCTTTCTCCAATCTCCTCCCACCACTCTCACCCTAGGGAAACACTGGACTGCTTAACACTATTAATGAGCTTTGACTTTTCACATGCCATACCAAGTAGTTTGAGTATGGCACATCACTTGACTCTGCTTGAAATTTATTATGCTTCTTGGCCCTGTAAGTCAATGTTAATCATCAAACCTGGGAAAATTGGGGCCATTGTTTTTATGAATTTTTTTTCTCCATTTTTCTCACTTTCCTTTCTTTTTTGGGATTTCAATTACGCATGTTCTTAATATTTTATAATTTCTCTAAATCTGTCTTCAAGTTCCCTGATAATTTATTCTGTAATCTTCACTCTGCTATGAATCCTTTGCCTTGAACTTTTCATTTCAGTTATTTTATGTTTTAGTTCCAGAATTTTTATCTCATTCTTTTTTTAAAAAAAAAATAGGGTTTTCATTTCTCCATTGAGATTCCCTGTATGATCTCTCATTAAGACCATATTTTATTCTAAACCTTTGAAAATACGTATAATTGCTGCTTTAAATCTTTTGGGCCATCTTTTTTCTCAATTATAGCTTACATTTTTGTATTTCTTTTTATTTTTAGTATTTTTTTACAACATATTGGACATTTTTGGTGACATATTTTAGATTGTTTTGATTCTATGACCTTCCTCTGAAGAGTGTTGACTTTTGTTCTAGGGGGTAGTTTAATTACTGGCTTAGCACACTGAACCTATATATTAGTTTTATGGTTTGTTATGGCAGACATGTGCAAAGTGCAAAGTGTTTTCTAAGACTCTTTAACCTGGGTTGAGTCAACTTCCAAACTCTGATGCCCCACAGATCTCATTAAGTCTCATTTTTAGGGTTTGTTGGGGTGGGTCTATTGTAGGTCTTGCTTTAGAGTGGTCCTCCCTCCTAAAGCATGGCCTTTCTGGTATCTCATCTGGGTACCCAAGGTATTAACAAGAGCTCTGCACTCTAGTTAAGCCAGCACTCTAGTATCGTCCAACACTACTCCATCTCTGATGCCCCTTTCTCCTCTCAATTCCATGGTGGCCACTACCATAAACCTAGTATGGACTCATCCTAAACATGCACAGTCTAGACCTTAGCCAAGGATTCATGAAGAACCCCTACCCAGATTTTTGAGTCTCCTTTCTGTTTAGCTCTTTCCTCTCTGGCGCCCTGCCTTGCTCTAAAGATCCCAACCAGTTCAGCATCTCCAAAGTCTGAAGTTGTGCCCTGGTCAACAAATATAGAGATTGTGGAGCTCATCTCTTGAGTTTTCCTTCTCTCAAGTATTATTGCAGTTTTGTGCAGTCTATTGTCAAATGCCTAAAAAGATGTTGCTTCATATACTTTGCAGTTTTAGTGTTGTTTATGGCCAGAGGGTTAATCCCATAGTTAGTCTCTCATGGGCGAAGCCTTACCACAGCTTTAAAGAGCTACCTGATGAAACCAAAGTTTCATTAGTAATGCAATCTGAGGGTTTATGGTGATATTCAGGTAACTGAGAAAGGAAGGTATTGTAAGTTTTTTAAAAATGGTAGCCAAGAGATAAACCAGATGATTATGAAAACTCTAAAATGAACTTTGTAGGTTTTGTCTTCTAGTACATCTTCCTTGGGACAACCTCCTTCTCCCCACTTCATGGATTATGAATGGCTTTCAATTTCAGCGCTTTACTAAGCACTCCGAGTCACAAATGTGTGTATGTTTGCATAGAAGGAGTCAATCAAAATATACCACTCTTAGACTTCACTGATGAGTACAGAAATGAGCACCCAAACAGTGTCCATCAGCATCTTCCCTAAGCTTAACACATGGGTAATGGTAGAGAGATATTCTCTTTCTGTTGAGGTCGCTGGCTGGGAAGCTATGAGCTGGATCTCTTGACAGATATCTTGCTCACTAAAAAGACAGAGTCTATAAGATAGGGGTTTGTCTTTCTTGGGCTACTCAACATCTAAACCCTCTTCCAATTTGAGATCTCTACTGTGTAGCCCTTCGCAGGAGGCAGGGTCCTGACACTCACTCTATTAATAAAAGAGAAGACACTTTTTTTTTTTTTTTTTAACAGAGACTCACTCTGTCACTGGCTGGTGGGCAGTGGTGTGATCTCGGCTCACTGCAACCTCCACCTCCCAGGTTCAAGCAAGTCTCTGCCTCAGCCTCCTGAGTAGCTGGGATTACAGGCACCCGCCACCATGCCCGGCTAATTTTTATATTTTTGGTAGAGACGGGATTTCACCATCTTGGACGGGCTAGTCTTGAACTGCTGACCTCATGATCCACCCGCCTCAGCCTCCCAAAGTACTGAGATTACAGGTGTGAGCCATCGCACCCAGCTAAGAACAAACATTCTTTCTCCCTACCTCTGAAAGCTGTGACTCAATCAGACTGAGTCTTGTCAATGTGACTCTCCTACCCACTATTTCAGATATTAAGGTTGTGATGTAAAACAGCAAAAATAGTGATTAACTACACAAAAATGCTGGAGTGAAAAATCCAATGACAGCAGGAAATGTTCAGTTATGGCACTTCCAGACATATTTGAAACAAGTATTCACCTTCAGTAGCATCTTAACTAGACCATTTCTGGGGCATGAACTTGGTTGTATTCACAGCTATCTAGAAACCCTTGGGTATTGCCTGTTTTATATTCCTACCTCTGAAGCATTCTAATAATCCTATAAACTACTTGATATCCTCCTATAAGTGTTTTCTTGCTTACGTTTGTTTGGCAGACTGGTAGTTGTTATTCAAAATCTTTTCTTTCCTTCTTCCCAAGTATGTGACCACACAGATATAAACCAAATTTCCTGGTCTCTTTGCAGCTATATATGAATAACTATGTGAAAAAGTTTAGGATATGAGCAAAAGTAAGACATGCAACTACTTGTTTAATTTTAACTTGAAAAGAAGTTGTGGGACTGGGCGCAGTAGCTCACACCTGTAACCCCAACACTTTGGGAGGCCTAGGTGGGCAGATTGCTTGAGCCTAGGAGTTGGAGACCAGACTGGGCAACATGATGAAATTCTGCCTCTACAAAAAATACAAAAATTAGCCAGGCATGGTGGCATGTGCCTATAGTCCCAGCTATGTGGGAGGATTGCTTGTATCCAGGAAGTTGAGACTGCAGTGAGTCATGATCCCACCACTGTACTGCAGCCTGGGTAACAGACCAAGACTCTGTCCCAGAAAAAAAAAAAAAAAAAAAAAGATTTTGCCATTTCCCTCTTTACTCTAGTTTGAAATGCCCATATGGCTGTGATATGGCCTCCACTATACAGACAAGTTCAATGCTTTAGGAGATGACAGCATAAACAAAACAATATGTATATGCCAAAGTTTCTTCGAATCATGTATAGGACAAAACACAAAGAATTAAGGCATTAGGAATCTTGGAGTAGATTTAGACTGGGAACCTACACACCCACCCTTGAATTATATTCCCCAAGAGGGTCCAGTTATCACCAAACCCACCCAGTGCATTGGTGAGGGTTGCTCTTGCCAGCATCTTTGAATAGCGCTCTAGTGGCTGTACTCTGCAACCTCGGGATAGCCAGTGGTAGGGTGAGGAATGCCAAAATTGTCTTGGCTTCCATAATATCGGGATCCTGGGATGTCATAAAGTCAAATAACAGCATTTAACCAGCAGAGACAAAGTGAATGTGGCTACCGTAATAGGCAGTAGGTCCAGTGGGAATAATTGAAGATTTCGAACCACAGTGGTTAATTGATCACAGGGTTCCTAAACTGAAATTCATGGACAGCAACTAAATCTCAATTTGGTTGGTTTAACTAAAACCTTCCAGTTCTATAGAAAAAAAGCCCTTACTTGAACAAGGATGACTCTCCCATTTCCCAGACCTGAATCAATTCACAAATCCCAGAGCACTCTGAATGACGGGCAACCTAGAAACCTTTACTGAAGTGCACACTGTGACTCTTATCTCCAAGAAGTCCCCAAAGGCATTCATGAACATATACCAGGGCAACTGTACAATATTTCCTGGGGAGGAGGGATATTTGGAACCTGGCTCTGAACATTTATTCCTGAGGACCCAGAATGCCACTGCCGTCCACTGGTCAAAGTGAGGTTCATGGGGGTAAAGTAAAAAGTGAGCCGCAAACAGATGCATCTCAGTAGTAACTGCAGACACTCGTTATGGCTGTTTACCTAGTTCCTGAGTGTGGAGTTAGAATATGTTTTATCACACGGATCTGGAGAGAGTGATGCAAAGGTTCAGGGATGGTGAGAATTCACGCCCTCTGGCAACAGCAGAGTTGAGTTCAGCGGCTGTGTGCCAAATGCCTGGCAATCAAGAGTCTCATGGTAATGAAGTCTTTTCCTGTACCTGCTCCTGCCTGTGCACTCTGCTTCTCAGCCTCCTTTACTTGCTGCTTTACAGTCTTTTCAAGACTGCCTCTCTGCCTTTCCCCTCAATTCTGTATACTACTCAGGATTCTTCTCATCAAAACCCTTTCTGTTTTACTTCACCATATTTAGCTTCTGATTTTTGCAACCACAAACCCTGATTAGTACAGACCGCATATAAAATAAAACAAAGTGGATATAAGAGAAATTGAGAAGCAGAAAGAGAGGTTTCTGGTGACACATTTTTATCTCTTGGTTCCAGTTTTACCCAAAGCATTCCCTGTAAATAAGCCAACAAATACCACTTAAATACCTGAAGTACCCTGAATTAGGATTCTTTCATATGATACAGAAATAAATACAAATTACACATCCTCCTCTTTCTAGTCTCTTTAAAGAATTAGCAGATGAGGAATTATTAATGACTAGCCTTATTCGTCTAATAGGAGTGTGGGTCAGAGATATATCAACAAAAATGGGTGGAGTTGAAAGACTGAGTGGACCTGAATGTTTTAACAATCTCACTGGAGAAAACAAAACTCGGCACAGACAAGAAACTAATCTATGGTCACAAAAGAAAAAGATAAGAGAGAGGAAAGAAAGAAGGCAACACCCATCCTTCCTTTGGAGTCAGGCAGGATTCATTGTCTCTGCGGCAAAACCATTAAAGAGTTTGCTCCTGTATTATATATATTCCCAAGAATTCTGAGAAAGAGGTAGAAAGAGCAGGAAAGAGAAGAGAAAATATGCCACCCTGAAAGTTGTACACACACATGCATACTTACACATACACGACACAACCACACAAAAACACACCCCAGTGGAGATGCTCCACTTTTCATTTCTCTAATATTCCTAGATGATGGACCCATGTGTGAACCATTCAGTGATTTGCCACTGTTTTGTATGCTCTACAACATCTTGGCTTTTCTTGAACAGATAATCTCCTTTTACTTGGCATTCACTGCTTTTTGATTAAGCACTAAAGGGTAGCCTTACCCTATCCTTACGAATGAGCTTGTGGGAAGATATTCTTTCCTAATCTCAGCCTCATATGGCCCTTTCTTTTCTCATTCAGGAAATTGGTCTTTCTCTGTCAGGGATTGATTCTCAACAGCACTAAAGAGCTTTAATGCCAGACTGAATGGGTGGTCTACATGGAATGATAGCTCACTTCTGAATTTCTAGGCAAGTCAACACTGGCTTAGGGCTGATTCTACTACATAAGGATAACTAGAATTTGTGTTGCGCAGGAGTAGCCTGTAAATTTTCCTTTTTTCATTACAATAGTCTGTTAAGTCAGTATCAAGATTTTATGAAAACCAGTTTTTGCAGAGCACCTATTCTATGTCCAGCCTTGGAGCAGAAGGCAAGACTTAAAAAGAAATAGGCCGGGCGTGGTGGCTCACACCTGTAATCCCAGCACTTTGGGAGGCCGAGGCAGGTGGATCACCTGAGGTCAGGAGTTCATGACCAGCCTTGCCAACATGGTGAAACCCCATCTCTACTAAAAATACAAAAAGTAGCCGGGTGTGGTGGCAGGCATCTATAATCCCAGCTACTTGGGAGGCTGAGGCAGGAGAATCACTTCACTGAGCCAAGACCATGCACTGCACTCTAGCCTGGGTGACAGAGTCAGAGTCCATCTCAAAAAAAGAAAAAAAAGAGTGTTGTGGGAGATTCAATAAAGCACACAATAGGTCTTAGCCCAGATTTCAATACCTGCAAGGATCTACTCGAAGAAGGTGTGGTCTGTTACAAGTCTTGAAAAATAAGCAAGTTAGTGGTGTAGAGAGGTAGTCTGAATCTGAAAAAGAGCATTTACAAAGGTACAGAGGCCAAAGAGAGTTGTAACCCTGTGGAAGGCAGTTCAACATGATTGTGGCATGAAGGAGGAATGGAGAAGGATGGGGTAGGAGAAATTGGCAGAACCCTTATATCTTGAAGGGCCTTGCATGCCATTCCAAGGTATATGGATTTTACCCTCAAAGCCCTTTGAAGGTTTGGGAGTAACATGGCCAAGTTTTATCTAAAGAAAGGTCATGTAGCTTGCAGTATGGGTAATGGATGAACTGATGAGGGGTAAAGCAGTGGGCAGAGCAATTCATTAGGAGTTGGGAGATGACGGTGACTTGAACTAAGGAAGTGACAGCAGATAGGGAAAAGTGAAAAAATTCTAGAGGATTAAGTAGGAACAACTGACAAAAATTGATTAATAACTTGATATGGATGATGGGAGAGGGGTCTATGTTTCTGTTTTGGGCAAATGCTTGCATGGTGGTGGGAATGTAGGAGATAGAGCTGGTTGAGAGAAGGAATGAGAAAGTGGAGAGCTCAGTCTGAGATATAAATTAGAGGAATCTCTGGACCATTCACATGAAAATGCCAGGAGGTCTGTAGGTCTTGAGCTGGAGAGACACCATCAGGGAGAGAACAAAGAGTTGGGAGTCATAGGCATACATTTGGTAACTGAAGCTACAGGAATGGACCAGGCTACTTGAGGTGAGGTTTTCCAATGAAAAGAAAGCCAAATCTAGATCCCAAGGGAACACCACTTTTAAGAAACATGCAGTGAGAAATGAGTAAGCCAAAGGGAAGACAGCAAGGTAAGAAGAAAATTACCATGGAGTGCCTGCTTGGGCAACAAGAGCAAAACTCCATCTCAAAAAAAAAAAAAAAAAAAAAGACTTAAAAAGAAATCAAAAAGAATCACATTTCCCCACTCTTGTCCTTAGACAAAGGATATTTAAATTTTTCTATTTTCTAGTGTCTTCCTAGTTGGGGGAAGGAAACAAACAGCTGATTCCATAGCTGATGACTGAGCCCTTTTCAAGGACCCTGACTTGGGAAGCAGCTGTTTCATTCTCTGGGAAATTTACCAGCACCAACGGGAGGTGGGAGGTGGAGAACAAGTGATACTTGCTTTTCCCAGCACAGGAGGAGACCTTCCAACCCCAGGGACTTAAATCACTCACATTTCTCCTTAGCAAATCAATGAGTAGTTTAGAACTGATTCTTATTCTATATGTTTTCTCTTCTTTTCAAGTCTTCTCATGGCCTAGAGGAGGAGAAATACCTCCACAAAACCAAATATACAAACCACAGAAATGCTGGGGTTTAGTTTTTGAATAATATATTCCAAAAAAGACTTTACCTCTTACAAAACTGTTGTTTTTCAGAGACACCCAAGTGATATCAATTACAAGCTTTTGAAATTGTCCTGGGTAAGACTTTCCTGTAGTCGAGATTGGATTGGCTCCCTAGAGCACATTCGATGCTCAGGATGCCAGGAACTGGGTTTCTTTCTAAATGTTAAGCTAGAGTTGGGAATCCCAGGGTGATCAAGACAACTAGGACTTCTCACTCTTCCTACCTGCTCCTGCACAAAGACACTAATTTTGGATATTTATCTGAAATACCTCCAGATAATACAATGCTTACAGCCCCTGCCCCAAAATAGCTGGAATTTCCCAGAACACCAGGATGCCAGCTGTGTCAGGAGCCCTATTTCACAGACCCTTGTATGTGTGCTCCAGGCTCAGCCACAGAGCCTGAGGGGTGGGCTTCTTAACAGGTGGGGCTGCTGATCAACCTCCCACAGCCGGGGCAGTCCATTAGTGATGTGGTTAAATAGATAAAGCCTGGATTTAGTATTCAACCATATCCCTCTCCTGGGACTCCTTATCCCATTAGAGAATTCTAGATGCTCAGAGGCTCCTGCTTTTCTGAGCATTGAGGTTCCTTCTCCATCCACCCTATACTCCAAATTAATCCTTCTTCCACAGAGCACATTAATTCCTTTTTAAAACATGCCTGCCTTGATCAGCAATTTTGAGCCAAATATTGACCAATTTAATGCATTATCCTTTTGTGAGAGAATTTCCATTTTAATGAAGGGAATGTTTTACAGAGTAGAACATAAAGACTAAGATTAAATCCAGGTTGTTTTAAAGACCAATAGAATTGGGGCCAATAGGGAGGAAATGACAAGAAGATAGAGCCATTCTGAATATGTAAAAGGCCTTTCTAGCAATCTGAGATGTTCAAAAAAATGAGAAGCAGTGCTTTGAGAGGTAGTAAGACGCCCATCACTCTATAGTGGGTATTTTTGTTTTGGTGAACTTTTGACTGGTTGAATTCTACAATTATGAATCAGAGTATCAGAAGTACATACCAGGCAAACTACTAGAGATCATTAAAAATGGTGTAGATATTCACCCTGCAAAGGATCTGAAGGAGAGGGAATGGCATGGGAATTTGTAAAATTTATTCTTTTATCAGAAAAGTCGTAGTATCAGGGACTGCCTGGTACTAGATGATACAATAATGAATAACTGAAACACATCCCTGCCCTCAAAGGGCTTACAGTCCAATGAGGGAAAGAGACAGCAACAGGCAACTGCAATATAATTCAAGTAGAGGGTTTTTAGTATGTTGGTGGAACCTAGGCTGGAAACCTACCACAGCTGCAGCCACAACCGCAGCCTCGGGGGTCAGGGAATCAGTCAGGGAAGCTTTCCTTTAGGAGGCAGTGTGAGACTAGCTGGAGGAGTTAGTCTGGGGAAAACAACAGACCCTGAACAAGAGACAGGTTATATATGGTTACTAACAGTTACTATATTTGTGACTGGAAGGGTTTTTTCCTCATGTCTGGTGGGAAGGAAGGCAGATCTATATTATGGGATAAGAGGCAAACCATGTTAAATAAGAGAGGTTTCTTTGTCTCCTAGAGACTACTTGAAAAATACCAAAGGCCTCAGCTTAATTCCACCACGCACTCCAGGTATAACCTCCACGTGTGTCGATCTACTGGGTAGATCCACGTGTGTTCATCTTCCCAGATGAAGCCAGGGACATGTTCCACTGAGTAGGAAGGACAGAGGGTAGAAAAGAAAGAGAAAGAGAGAAGGAAGTTATGGGATAAAGGGTCTCCCAGGCTTCAGCAGAAGCTGAATCCACAAGGACCAAACAGCAACCTAAAGGAGAAAACCTGAAAGAAAAGTGTGGGTATATTCAGGACCACCCACTAGGAGGGCTTTTTTATTTCTGGCGATTTGTTGTCCTTACATGACCACAGGGGGCACAACAGTGTTCTCCTTATCTATTGCTGTGCAACAAATCACCCCAAAACCTAGTGGCTCAGAACAACAGTCACTCCGTTATTATCTCTCATGTTTTGGGGATGGACTGTGCTCAGCCAGGCAGCTCTTGCCCAAGGTCTCTTACGTGGTTGCAGTTAGATGATGGCTAGGGTGAGAGTTGTCTTCACTCACTTGTCTGGCAGTTGATGCTGGCCGTCAGCTGAGACCTCAGCAGGGTCTGTCGGTTGGAACACTACTTGTGACCTCTTAATGTGATCTGGGTTGCCTCACAGCATGGCGCCTGCATAACGGAAATGAACTTGGTGAGGCCCAGGTGGAAACTGTATCACTTTTTATAACCTATTTGGCAGTCACATAGCATCACTTTCACCGTAGTCACAGGCCCTCCAGATTCAAGAGGGGTGAGAAAATGAACACCTCTGTGTGTGTGTATGTATGTATTTTTACTTGTATACACTTAAGGTGTACAACATGATGCTTTGATACACATATCCATAGTGAAATGATTACTGCAGTCAAGCAAGTTAGCATATCCATCATCTCCCATAGTCACTCTGAATCTGTATATTGCTTTGTGTAGAATGCGCATTTTGACAATATTAATTCTTCCAATACATGAACTTAGATTTTTCCATTTATTTGGGTCATCTTCAATTCTTTCATCAATGTTTATAGTTTTCAGTGTACAGATCTTTCACTTCTTCATTAAATTTATTCATAAGTATTTTATTCTTTTTCATTTTACTGTAAGTGAGATAGTCTCCTTGATCACTTTTTCAGAGAGGTCGTTATTAGTGTAAAGAAATGAAACTGATTTTTGTATGTTGATTTTGTATCCTGCAACTTTACTGGACTCATTGATTAGTTTTAAAAGTATTTTTATTTAGTTGTTTTTCTTTTTTAACTTTAAGTTCTGGGATACATGTGCAGAATGTGCAGGTTTGTTATATAAGTATATATGTGCCATGCTGGTTTGCTGCACCTATCAACCCATCATCTAGGTTTTAAGCCCCACATGCATTAGGTATTTGTCTTAATGCTCTCCCTCCCCTTGTCCCCCACTCCCCGACTGGCCCTGGTGTGTGATGTTCCCCTCCCTGTGTCCATGTGTTCTCACTGTCCATCTCCCATTTATGAGTGAGAACATGCGGTGTTTGGTTTTCTGTTCCTGTGTTAGTTTGCTGAGAATGATGGTTTCCAGCTTCATCTATGTCCCTGCAAAGGACATGAACTCATTCTTTTTTATGGCTGCATAGTTTTTTATAACAGGGAAAAAAAGATGGACTACACATTTTTATGGAAGAAGTATCAATACCTTGTAGGAAGTGCATGCAGGATGAAATATATTGTACTAATGTCTTTGGAAAATATAATCTGCCACACAGAGCAATTATATTTAGATTGAAAGTACATTATAAGGTTGTAACAGAATTGTAGCACAGACCCTGGTATTAACTGCTACCTCCCCATCGGTAGGGCAGGTGTACCTGGGATATAATGTTTTTCTTGACTCTGTCCCTCTTCTTTTGTCAATCAGGGGCTTTCCATCTTCTCTCTTTCTGTTGCTGTCTTTTGATTCTACCTTAGTCTATGGTAGAGTCACTCCTGGAGTAGTGTGAGGAGCACTGTATCTTCAGATAGAAAGACCTGGGTTTGCTTCCCCCGAGGACCATTTTCCAGCTGTGTAGCTTTGAGTAATCTACTAAACTCCTGTGCTTCAGTTTCTTGCTTTGAGAAGTTGGGGAAATAATAGTACCTCCCTGATAGGGCCGTTGTGCATAGTAAATAAGACATAATGCAAGGAGAACAGCTGGAACATTGTAAGCACCTTATAAATATTCCTTTTATTAGCTGACACATTTGCTGATGGATACTCTTTTTTTTTTTTTTTTTTTTTTTTTGAGACGGAGTCTCGCGCTGTGTCACCCAGGCTGGAGTGCAGTGGCGCGATCTCGGCTCACTGCAAGCTCCGCCTCCCAGGTTCAGGCCATTCTCCTGCCTCAGCCTCCGAGTAGCTGGGACTACAGGCGCCCGCCACCACGCCCGGCTAGTTTTTTGTATTTTTAGTAGAGACGGGGTTTCACCATGTTAGCCAGGATGGTCTCGATCTCCTGACCTCGTGATCCGCCCGCCTCGGCCTCCCAAAGTGCTGGGATTACAGGCTTGAGCCACCGCGCCCGGCATGATACTCTTAATGTTAATTGAAATGTTTACATTTCAGTCTCTTACAGCAATGGTCTCCAAATTTTTAAATCAGGCACTTTGGTCAGAAAAATGTTTCATCCATGCACCTCCAATATGTGGATATTTGTACATATGTAATTTTTATGCATATGTCATAGTACTGTCTAACTCGCATAACATACTCCCAAGTAGCTATTAAATAGGATTAGTTAAAATACATAGAAATTACCATATTGTATTCCATGCCATGGTAAATCTGGTATTCCCCTCCACTTTGATGACCATGCCTTAAAAACAGATCTTCTAAAGTTTTAGAGGAGTATCTACAACCATATTCCTGTATGTGTAAGTAGCTGGAGATAGATATATGGAGAATAAAAATGAGAGAGAAAGAGAGAGAGACAGACAGAGAGAACCAGAGGGAGGGAAGGGAGAGGAAGGAAGGGAAGGAAGGAGGGAGACAAAGAGGAGAAGGAGAAAACTTTTGGTTTTTGCTTTATATGGTCCTGTACTGCTTACACGTTTTAGAATAATAAGCATGTACTGTTCTTAACATTTTTAAAAAATGTACAATGCAAGAGTTTAGTTTGACCTCCACAATCCAGACTTCAGTCATTGCATGTCTAAATACTCTATTTCTTTACCATTGAAATTGTTCCAAATATATATTGTTCCAATATATACGCCATGTGGATGTCTTGGGAAAGGTAATTCTTCCCTGAATTTCACTTGGACTAAGAGAGCAACTGCTCTCTGTAACATCCTACCCTTCCAGACACTTTGGAGGTAGGAATTTATAGGCCTCTGTGGTTTGAGGAAGGAAAAAGAATTTATTCTGCACAGAGTTTTCCCTGGAAGACTCTCCTGTTCACTGAAATGCTCTTTCCTCTACAGTTGTGTCTGTCTCTCGCTGGAAAATTCTCCACTGCGAAGGAAACTCCTTTCCCTGAGCACGTACTTGGCCGAGCTGGTGGGTTTTGGTTTTGTTGGGTTGGTTTGTCCTTTTTTTATGCACATGGAGCATGAGTGACAAAAACATGCATATCAGCTCTTTTACTTCCGGACCTACTTTTTGGACCTATACCTGCACTGTAGTTATTGGAAAACATGGTGTCATGTGGTCTGAGTAACCTTACTGGCAAGATGAAAAAGCGTTCATATAACCTACACGCACTGCCAGACTAGCATTTTATCCTGAATGTGATGACCACCACTATGTTTATTTATAAAGTCCTGGTCAAATGATGAAAAAATTATGGTTTCTTCATGGCTACATCCTCTGAGTTGGTGCTATCATCACTGTGATGGAATGAAATCCCTTTTAGTTCATGGTAGTGAAGGAATAAATCCATGTGATTCTTCCCTCATTAAAACAGATAAAATAACTTACATCCCGTATTTCTGTATGTATGCGCCACCTCTTTACTTTTATTAGTTGTTGATGTACACATTCTATAGTGGAACTTACTATTAATAGATAGGACTCGCTTTAGGCTTTGCTGCTCAAAAATACTTCTCCATAACTTCTACTTATAGATTAATTTGAGTTAGGCTGGCTATTTTAAAATACAAATGCCATGCTGGGTGGTAGCCCCATTTACCTTTTAGTAGAAATTATTTAGTTAAATAGTATGCAAGTTATAGTCTGTCGGCTCCATAGATCTATTATTCACCCTTTCCCACCTGCTTCATGCCCTAGGATGCTGACTTCCTTTGGCTACATCAACTCTGCTCCTTTGCCTTCTGCCTTGTGCAGGTTTGGCCAATAGGCAGAACTGGAAGGAGATCAAAGGGTAGAAGGAGAGATTCAGGTGTCTGTTCCCTTGGTCACTTCCCTGCTGGGCTATGGCTTGGCACTGGCTGTGATCCTTTACCTAAGGCCACAGCCATCACCTGGTCCTGCTAACTGCTTCCCCCAATCCCTGACCCTTCCTGCTGTCATTGTCTTTCGGGTGCTTTATTATCCCTTGTGGATTTCCTTTCCCTTGCCCACATTTTTGCAACTGTCTCTTCACCAAATGTTCTCCAATCATTCCTTTTGAGTGTGCCATTTCTTTCCTGATAGAACCCAGACTAATAGAATAGCCTTTAGAAATGGCCTCAGGAAACAGACCCTTAAAATGGTATTGGTATGGTATTGTGTGGTAGGCAGAATAATGGCCTTCAAAAGATGCCCATGTCCTAATCCCTGGAGCCTGTGAATAGAGTATGTCACATGACAAAGGGGCATTAAGTTTGCAGATAGCATTAAGGTTGCTAATCAACTGACCTAAATATAGAGATTATCTTTGTTAACCAGGTTTTGATTACCCAATGCAATCAAAAGGGTGCTTAAAAGTGGAAGAGGGAGGCAGGAGACTCAGTGTCAGAGTGACATGATGTGGGAAAGACTGAGCATCCATTACTGACTTTGAAGATGGAAGACCATGAGCCACAGAATGCAGGCAACCTGTAAAGATGGGAAAGTCAACAAAACAGATAATCCCCTAGGGTCTCTAGAAAGAATGCAGTCTTTCTGACACCTTGATTTTAGCCCAATGGGACCTGTATCCAGACTTTTGACCTGCACAACTGACGGATAATAAATATAAGTTGTTTTACTGCAATAAATTTGTAGTAATTTATTACAGCAGCAATAGAAAACTAATACAAGTTGCTAACATATTTGATGAGAACAAGGAGGTTTCTTGACATAAGGAAATGGGATATGGATAATCCATGCTATGTTACTCAAATCATTCCTAGTAGCAGAGATTGGGATGCAATGTAAGTAGAGGGCAAGGAGTTGAAAGATCAATTAGCTAGGGTTCTTATTTGCTACAGTGACAATGGTAATTATCAAGATTGTAGTGTGACTGGTGTTTCTGTGAGTCCTAGATCATGTATACAGATGAAAGGAAAAATTAAAAGCTTTGTAGGTCCATTCAGGGCACAGGTAGATTAGAAAACTTTAATGGCAGCTTTAAAAGAGCTGCTTACCACCACCTTGAAAAAGGTATAAGTGAGGACCAGTCCAGCATCTGAGAACTGCATTAATGTCTGTTTTGTTATGGAGCAGAGAAAAAAGTGGAAACTTGAGACATGGGATGGGAACATTTAGGGGAACACAGACAAGACTAAGAACTTTGAACCCCCAAATTGTCTCAAAACTTTTCTGTACATAAAGAACCCCATCCAGCAGAGGGACTGGGAGAGCATGGGATGGAGGTGACCTGTGTTGGGGACACATGTTTTTCACTTAGATAAGAGGATGCTGTGGTGAAGTGTGTCTCCAGGTTGATTATCTACCTTTCTGCAGCCTGCTTTTGTCCTTAGACATTGATCTGTATGGACTGCATCAGCCGGACTTCTTTGTCTTTAGCTTATGGTTAGCTTTGGCCAATTCAAGGCACTGGCAGGAAAATAGAGGGTGAACTGAGAGGGCACAAACAGGGTATTCATTCGCCTGACTCCCACCTTGCTGGATCACTGTTGGCTGTGTCTGCCATGGTCACTAATTTAGAAACACAGGTAGAGATGCCAGACTTGTTGGGCAACCCATGTCCACAGCCTGCTGTTCTTTCTAGCCCTGGGGTCCCTCACCCATCCCTTGTTCATCTCCTTCACCCTCCCCTCACTTTTCTAATTAGCCTTGCATTAAACTCTCCTCAAACACTTCTTTTTTTCTTGCCAGAACCCTGACTGATATCATCATCATCATCACAGCTGACATTTATTGAGCACTTATGTGCCAGACACATGCCCAAACACCATCCATAAATTAGCTTATTTTATCCTCACCATAACTCTGTGAGATACATGACTATTTTTACTCCATTTTACAGATCAAAAAATTTAAAACTTAAAGTTGGCACACAGCTTACCCAAACTTATCCAGCCAATAAGTGCCAGAGGCAGGAATTGAACCCATCTATAGAGTTAGAGGAAGCGTAGTAGAGTCAGTATAAAAGATGGGCTTTGGCCGGGCGCAGTGGCTCAAGCCTGTAATCCCAGCACTTTGGGAGGCTGAGACAGGTGGATCACGAGGTCAGGAGATCGAGACCATCCTGGCTAACATGGAGAAACCCCGTCTCTACTAAAAAATACAAAAAACTAGCCGGGCGAGGTGGCGGGCGCCTGTAGTCCCAGCTACTCGGGAGGCTGAGGCAGGAGAATGGCGTGAACCCGGGAGGCGGAGCTTGCAGTGAGCTGAGATCCGGCCACTGCACTCCAGCCTGGGTGACAGAGCGAGACTCCGTCTCAAAAAAAAAAAAAAG